>NC_026003.2:2239612-2443022 GCF_000442705.2 Elaeis guineensis
CACAGAGTTCGAGGAGATAACTTCGGCTGTGCAAACCTCTCTGTACTTCCTTCATTCGAAATTCAAACTCGAAAGTAGGGGGACTGGTGTTGGGTATAAAATACCCTCAGCCGAAGTTCTCAATGGGATTGACTCTCATGGGCTCGTCTCCAACTCCAACACCAACTTCAACTGCAAGGAAGACTCTGTCCGGACTCCTACGGGAGCCGGGCTCCGTCGCCAGCTTCAACCGCAAGCAGACTCCGCCCGGACTCCTACGGGAGCCGGGCCTCGTCCCCGACTCCGGCTGCAGACAGACCTCGTCCGAACTCCTACGGGAGACGGACTCCGCCCATGACTCCGACTGCAAGGAAGGCTCTGCCCGGACTCCTACGGGAGTCGGGCTCTGTCACCGACTTCGATCGCTGGTAAGCCCCGTCCGGACTCCTACGGGAGCCGGACTTCGCTCTTGACTTTGATTGCAGGAAAATGCCGCCCGGACCCCTACGGGAGCCGGGCCTCGTCCCCGACTCCGGATGCAGACAAACCTCGTCCGGACTCCTATGGGAGCCGGACTCCGCCCACGACTCCGACAGCAAGGAAGGCTCCGCCCGGACTCCTACGGGAGCTGGGCTCTGTCACCGACTTCGACCGCTGGTAAGCTCCGTCCGGACTCCTACGGGAGCCGGACTTCGCCCTTGACTTTGATTGCAGGAAAACGCCACCCGAACCCCTACGGGAGCCGGGCCTCGTCCCCAACTCCGACACCAACTTCAACTGCAAGGAAGACTCCGCCCGGACTCCTACGGGAGCCGGGCTCCGTCGCTAGCTTCAACCGTAAGCAGACTCCGCCCGGACTCCTACGGGAGCCGGGCCTCATCCCCGACTCCAGCTGCAGACAGACCTCGTCCGAACTCCACGGGAGCCGGACTCCGCCCACGACTCCGACTGCAAGGAAGGCTCCGCCCGGACTCCTACGGGAGCCGGACTCTGTCACTGACTTCGATCGCTGGTAAGCTCCATCCGGACTCCTACGGGAGCCGGACTTCGCCCTTGACTTTGATTGCAGGAAAACGCCGCCCGGACCCCTACGGGAGCCGGGCCTCGTCCCCGACTCCGGATGCAGATAAACCTCGTCTGGACTCCTACGGGGGCCGGACTCCGCCCACGACTCCGACTGCAAGGAAGGCTCCTCCCGGACTCCTACAGGAGCCGGGCTCTGTCACCGACTTCGACCGCTGGTAAGCTCCGTCCGGACTCCTATGGGAGCCAGACTTCGCCCTTGACTTTGATTGCAGGAAAACGCCACCTGGACCCCTACAGGAGCCGGGCCTCGTCCCCAACTCCGACTGCAAGCGGACTCCGCCCGGACTCCTACGGGAGCCGGGCTCCGTCCACAACTCCAAATTTTGGTAAGCGCCGCCCGGACTCCTGCGAGAGCCGGGCTCTGTCACCAACTCTAACCGCTGGCAAGCTCCGTCCGGACTCCTACGGGAGCCGGACTTCGCCCCTGACTTTGATTGCAGGAAAACTCCACCTGGACCCCTACGGGAGCCGGGCCTCGTCTCCGACTCCGACTGTAGATAGACCTCGTCCGGACTCCTATGGGAGCCGGACTCCGCCCACGACTCCGAATGCAAGGAAGGCTCTGCCCGGACTCCTACGGGAGCCGGGCTCTGTCACCGACTTCGACCGCTGGTAAGCTCCGTCCGGACTCCTACGGGAGCCGGACTTCGCCCTTGACTTTGATTGCAGGAAAACGCCGCCCAGACCCCTACGGGAGCCGGGCCTCATCCCCAACTCCGGCTGCAGACAGACCTCGTCCGACTCCTATGGGAGCCGGGCTCCGTCCACAACTCCAACTTCTGGTAAGCGCCGCCCGGACTCCTGCTGGAGCCGGGCTCTGTCACCAACTTCAACCACTGGCAAGCTCCGTCCGGACTCCTATGGGAGCCGGACTTCGCCCCTGACTTTGATTGCAGGAAAACTCCACCCGGACCCCTACGGGAGCCGGGCCTCATCTCCGACCTCGGCTAAAGGAAGACTTCGTCCGGACTCTTACTGGGGTCGGACTTCAGTCTCCTCTCAAGTGGATAACTAACCACCAGACACTCCAACCGAACTTCAGCCGACGGGTCTGCACTCCCTGGCGTGACACAGCAACAGCCACGATCCTGCTCCACTTCCTGCGACGGATTTCGCACGACTCCATTATTCCCTAGCAGACCGCTATGATGGCCACGATCCTGCTCCACTTCCTGTGACGGATTCCGTGCGGCTCCACTATTCCCTGGCAGACCGCTATGATGCCCACGATCCTGCTCCACCTCCTGCAACGGATACTGTGCGATTCTTCCATCCTCTGGCAAGTCGCGACATTGGACGCCGCTCCACTCCCTGCGGCAGACTCCACGTGGCGCGCTTCAGTGAGGGCCACGGATCCACTCCACTACTCCTCGCAACAAATTCCTTCTGACTGTGGGCGATCCACTACCAGATGGTTATGAACGTCGCTATCAGTCTGTTGCGCCCTCCGCCTATAAAAAGGGGGACCCCATATACGTTACTCTCTAAGCTCCATTTTCTATCTCAAAACTCTGCTAAAATTTTTGTTCGAGCACTCCATTCTTGTTGAGGCAGAGAACTGACTTGAGCATCGGAGGGTCTTGCCGGAGCAACCCCACCTCCGGTTGAGACTTCTTTTACAGGTTCCGGCGGCGACCGCGACTCCAGCTTCTCCGACGCAGGCGAATTTTTGTACCAACAGGATTTATGAAAAATAATTTATTCATCTTGAAAAGTATTTAAATACAGATAAATTTGTCAATTAAAAAGTTGATCAATTTTTTCATAATATTGTCCATAAAATATGGGCCCTTGAAAGTAATTGCCATTCTTATTTAGTCACTAATGTTGATATCTAATTTTTTTTGCTCAACAATATCTAAAAATTTTAAAACCAAATCTTTGTTTCACCAATTCAAAGACAAGTCATGCGAAGTTGATTACTTTAGCTTGGTCCTTCATGCAATTTGATTTGTTTCTATGCAATAATAGTAATATCGTACAAATTAATACTAACTAGAAGTCGCATTATGAATATTAAATGGGCATTGCAATATTCAAAATGGTTCTCGAAATGAGCACGATCGTGGTTTATCTTTTTCCTCGATAAAAAAAAAGAGTAAATTATATTTCTAATCCTTGAACTAAGTCGAGTTTTCTTAAATGGTCTCTAATTATAATAAGCTAAAGTTTCATCTTTGAACTATCTGAACCGATTTAATATTGTCCTCAAATATAATTTCGACGATTTTTACTCACCAAAAATTTGATATGGCAATCTCTGATATTTATGTAGAATATTTTTTGCTTGCATGGCTCAATTGGACAGATGTAGCTTAAAATATTTTGAGCCACATTATCTTTTTCTTCCTCAAATGCCAAAATCTTTAATATTTCATCTTCCCAAATCTTTATTTTCTTTCACAAATCCCTCATTTTCCATCTCTCTTCTTCTCATCCCCAAAATCTCAATAAAAAAAATAAGGAAAAGAAAGAAATCCCTTCCTTCCATAGCCTCATTCTCCTCTTCTCTCATAATCTTTTCTTTTTTATTTCTCACCACTCCATCTCACTAAACTCTCATTACCCATCTCTTTTCAAATCTCTCATCTCTCATCTCTCTTTTTCTCATCTACAAGACCCAATGAAAAAAAAAAGAAAGAAAGAAAAATCTCCTTCTCTTTATTGGATTTTGGCACCTCAAATTCGATCTACAGCAGAGAAGTCCAAGATGGACAAGTCCAGCAGACTAGGCACGCATGCCAGGCTCGACCTACGAGCACCCAGGCCCATAGCGTGAGTGACCTGCAGCGCATAGCCTAGGATGCACAATGCGTGGTCCACCACGCGGTAGCATGGCGCAGACATCATGCGATCCACGTGCGGTCCAGGTGGAGGCTTCACACAGTGTTTATCATAGTCCATGCACTGTTTTATGCAATTGGATGATCAGGATGGCTTGCGAGTGTAATCGAACGATTGCAGATGCGTGTAGGGATGATCAAGTAGTTAAAAGAATTTTTTGAATCTTATTAAGACTTGAATTTCGACTAGGACTCAATTTGAACCCTATAAAAGAGGCCTGACGACCTGTGGAGAAGAAAGCAAGTTTGAGGATCTTGGAGAGCGACAAAGGATCTTCTTTGGGATTTTTGAGAGCATTATAAGGATTTTGTGCTTCTTGTTGAGAGAGAGGTTGATATACAGGGTAGAAAGTATTTGATCTCCTCTTGTATTTATTTTTTTCGATAGTGAAGCTTGCATGCCCCGTAGAGGTAAGTCTTGGATTGATCTACGTATTTGATTGTATCTTTTTTATATTTCTTCTTCCTTTCTGTTACGGTATCGATATCGTCATCTGGATTAGGGATCTTGAGTGAGGGATCCATATTTTGTACTTGTGATAGATCCTTTCCAATAAATAGTATTAGAGCACGTGATTATCCGGATTGTGGTGGTGTTGATTGAGATTGAAGAAGATAGAAAAGATATGCTCAATTAAAATAATGATCAATCGATATGATGGAAAAAATAATTTCTCCCTCTAGCAAGTGAGGATGAAGGATGTGCTCATCTAACAAAGATTGATTGATGCTCTCTTGTGCGAGAAGAAACTGACTACCAAGAAGAAAATAGATTGCAGACAACTCCAGATATAGCTAGTGAGTATGATCCGCTTGTACTTGACGGATGATGTGGTGATCCATATGCTTAGCGAGACTTTTTCAACGGCGATGTAAATGAAGCTTGAGGAGATGTACATAGCGAAGTCACTCACCAATTCTCTCTTCCTCTAGAAGCAATTTTACCAGCTTCAGATGAGTGAGGGATAGAGCATGTAGAAGCATCTCAGTAACTTTTAAAAGATCTTTACTGATCTCCTCAATGTTAATGAGAAAGTTGAGGAGAAGATCAGAGCATTGGTCTTGCTTTCGTTACTTTCTTTTTTTTTTGAGTCTTTGGTGACTACTCTTCTTGTAGAAAAGAGCACCATCAAGATGAATGAGGTCACTTCTATACTTTTTTAAAATAAGATTCTCAGATAGAAGAATCGAGCTTCGAGTGTAGGTGGCGACTCAGCTATTGTAGTGACTGGAGATGGTGGTGGCAGAGGACAAAGGGACAGAGAATCATAAAGTAGGCGATCCAAATTTAAGTTGAGGGACTACAATAAGATCAAGTGTTATAGGTATGATGAGTTGGGACATCAAGTCAAAGATTGCCCACAGCTCAGAGATCGGATGAAGGCTACTATAGTGGCAGTTCAAGATAATGATACAGAAGAAAGTGATAATATTTTTCTAATGTTTGATGAGATAACTACTTCCCTATAGTGGATTTTAGATTTTGCATGTTCACATCATGTTTATTGTAGAGAAGAGCTATTTGACTCTCTAGAGAGTAGTGAGGGTACTATTCATCTATCAGATGGATCGAACTATGCGATCAAGGGTATTTGGACTATCAGCTTATAGACTCATGATGGAGCAGTAAAAAAATTGGGTGAGGTCCGATACATACCTAATTTCATAATTTCATTGAGTAGACTAGATTCAAGCAGCTATAGATGGAGAGTTGACGATGAAATCCTGAAGGTTTTGTGCGGTAATAAGATTGTGTTGAAGGAGAAGAGGTATAGAGGATATTACCTCTTAGCAGAGAGCTCAGCGTGAGATGGAGCTTCAGAAACCAATGGAAGCTCAGAGTGAGATGGAGCTCTAGGTACAGGTGGATTGGACACGACGAAACTCAGGAGGATGACAGATGATGTCGTAGGGTGAAATTTTTATTACCACAGGGGGGCTACTCTGAGCAGGTCTCAGATCAAACTGATCACAACATATGATGGAAATAAAATTGAATGGTCTGACTTGACTCTCATGGTTGCCCATCCATGAGCAGTCAGATATTTATCCCAGGATATGGGGGCAAGATCATCCAGAAGCTCTCTAAGTTATGTGGAGGTCGAATGTCGAGTTGAGATAGAGATTGTTGGATTTTGGTGCCTCCAATTCGATTCACAATGGAAAGCCACAGTAGAGAAGTCCAAAATGGAGAAATCCAGTAGACCAAGCATGCAGGTCTGTAGGCGCGGCCCACAGGCCCACAACGTGTGTGTCCCGCAAGGCATTTTGCCCAAGACGTGCAACACGCTGTCCATCGCTAGGTCTAGGGTGCGCCTGCGTGCGAGGCACACACTGCCCATGCGGTCCACCATGTGGCAGCATGGCACAGACACTGTGTGGTCCATATGTGGTCCAAGAGGAGGCCTCACGTGGTGTGTCATGGTCCATGTGCCGTTTTACATGATTGGACAGCTAGGAAGGCTTGCGGGTGCGATCGGACCACTTTGGACACGTGCAGGGGTGATCAAGCAGTCAGAAAAATTTCTTAAGTCCTGTTGAGACTCGAATTTTGACTAAGATTCAATTTAGGCCGTATAAAAGAGGTCTGATGGTCTGTGGAGAAGAAAACAAGCCTGAGGATCTTGGAGAGCGGCCAAGGGTCTTCTTCGGGGTTTTTGAGAGCATTGTAAGGATTTTATATTTCTTATTGAGAAAGAAGTTGATGTACAAGATAGAGAATATTTGATCTCGTTTTATATTTATTTTTTTTTATAGTGAAGCTTGCATGCCCCGTAAAGATAAGTCTTGGACTGATTCACATATTTGACTGTGTCCTTTTTATATATCTTTTTTCTTTTTATTGTAGTATCGATATCGTCACTTAGATTAGTGATCTTGAATAGGGGATCCATATTCCACACTCATAAGGATACTTCTCAATGCTCTTCATGACTCTATCCTCTTTTTTTGCTCGATTATTCTTCACTCATCTCTCATTGTCTTCTCTCAATGCCTTCTACTGAATCAGCATCGGTTTCATCTTTTCCTTTCATTCTAAACTTTTTTTCCTCTGTGGCCCCATTCTCCTCAAGAAAGAGAGACCGGAGGAAGAAAAAGAAAGAAAAATACAACGAAAAAAAAATGCAACATAAGTGCTACATTAATATTTTTTTAAATTTTAATATCATATAAGTACTAGATATTGCCGCATCATATTTTTGATCAAAAAAATCATCAAAATTATACCTAATGATAATATTAAATTAGTTTAGATAGTTTGAAGATTAAATTTTAATTTTATATAATTTTAAAAATTTTTAAAAAAATTTGATTTAATTCAGAGTTTAGAAACATAATTTATCAAAAAAAAAAAAAAAAACTTCCCATCTTTGCACCACCTCACGTCATGGGTTGATCTTTACTTTAATCCATGTACCGTCAACTGTTAATACCGTTGACCAAGTACCGACGCCCGCAGCTGCACCACTTCAATAGATCGGATCGCCGAGTTATTCGCTGCAGCAAACAAACAAAACGCCATCCTTCGCATTGCCAAAACTTCCTCAGGCACTTCTTTAGCCCTTTTCCAACACCACCATAATTACTATACCATACCATACCATACCGTATACATGTAAAAAAAAAAAAAGAAAAGCAGAAATAAACAAACAAAATCTTGTCACACTCTCCCAAGAAGAACTCTCGTATCCACCCCCATGTGACCACCCCAGCTATGAAGAACGGTGGACTCTGTCTCTCGGAGGAACTCTGAATAAGGGTAGGAGGGAGGGCATCTTTTTCCGTCCTGTCTAATTCTCCGCTTCTGCTTTCTACTGCTCCAACATTGCCTAACCCAACAAGACAATGCCCCATCTTTCTTTTCTCTCTTATTTAAAGGGGGAGTACTCAGCTCAAAGTCTCAACTTTTTATAAAGTGGGTGTCTAGTCTCTAGACGTGGTGGTGGAGATGGCAGTGGCGATGGGGATGGCGGCGGCACTGGAGGAGGCCGGGATCGTGCTAGAGGGGGGGAAGAGGAGGGTGCGGAGTCTCTATTGGAAGCTAAGGGCGGAGATTCGAAGGCAAGTGGAGAGGGGGAAGGCAAGGAAGCAGCACTTCAGCTTCCACTACGACGCCTTCAGCTATGCTCTAAATTTTGATGATGGTAGTTCCACTTTCCTCTACTGAGTCGGAGGCCAGTACTCGATGGTAGAAGAGCCCTTTTTTTTTTTTTTTTTCTCTTTTTCCTTTGAAGGGACCTTCTGGTTTTGATCTTTTGGAAAGAAATGAAAGAAAGCTCTGTGATGTAGAAAATGGCAATGACTACTGTGAAATTTTCTTGGTTGTTTTGGTTGAAAGGTATCTCGACTCTTGAATGATGCAGCTTCTCATTCTCTCTCTTTTGCTGTTTTTCTGTCTTGTGCCTCTTGGCTGACCTGGGATTTAGGAAAAGGCGCTTAATTAGACGACTACGGATGTGTCATCTGGGTGGGAAGGACAGCACTTAGACTGCAACATTTGCTTCCATCATTCAAAAATGTGCTTTCTAACATCTCATCGTTGCGTCTGCATTGCTGGGGACTAAATTTGAACGTAGTGTTAAGTGGACATCATGAGTGCGAGGGGCATATAATCTGCCGTTGGTGGCGCGGCTAGTCTGAGCCTCTTTTGAGGTGACAAGATTTTCAAATATTAGAGCAATTAACTCTCCGTTAGTTTTGAGTGCATTTAATTTTATGGAGTTAGGGAAGCAGAAATCTAGTTCGGCACTCTCTCTTTTGAAGACTGAAAGGATCTTTGAACGCTTCAAAAATATTTGTTATGATCACCATTTTGACCGGCTTTTCCATCGTTCATGCATGGGCCTGGTTAATTTTGAGACGTTTGGTTTTATAAATCCATATTCTTCGCGGAAGCAAAGCCGACTCACCCTAGCATACTTAGGCCAAATCCAACCTAATTAAGCAGACCCAACTCCATGTCCGAAATTAACATGAAAGCGAGGAACAAACTTTATTTATGCTTCTAAAGCCAAATTGTAATTTATAAAGTTAGAACAAGTGCAAAGGCACTGCAGTTCTTCGTAGAGTCGGACCAAATTACAATCTGTAAGTGTGCATTACGGTGCATTTGTTTGATATAGAACCTGCTTAAAATTATAATTCATAGCAAATGTAAGCAAAAAATCTTATCCTACCCTGTTTTCCTAATTCTTCCTTCACCACCTTCATTTAATGAATATTCTTATATAACGGTTTTAATTCCTTCCTAGCATGAAATAAATTTTGGCTCAGGTAAGACGGGGATGGAAGGAAGCACATGCTTCCCTCTTGAATGAGTGAGGCTACTACACCGCTAACTGCCGCTGCTACCAACTACAATCTGTGTGCTACTGCATCTGGAGCAAGCAGCAGCAGCACGAGAATCCCAGGCAGCTCACAATGGTTGCTTTGATTAATCAATCAATTCGGTGCTGAAGATCTTCTTATAATTGATATGTGTCTCGAATCTCTACCCACCCAATCTCCCTCTTGCTATATGATACAAGTACTCATCATATGAATCATACGTGAGGAGGGGACACGTGGAATTATAGAACCCTAGGCAACCCTTTGGAATCAAGATGTGTGTAAAGCTCAGTGCGGGTGATGCATGAGAGACCTAACATGGGTGCAGGTGATCTTGCGGAGCTGCATACAACAGAGAATCTTTTTTAGTCGATGATGTAAAGGATGTCTTACAATTTAAAGAGAGGAAGAAAAAGATGTTTGAAAGTTATAAGGATACTCTAGATAGTAGGAGCAGGGAAAAGGGTTCTAGCAATAAGGATAAGTTTTGATCGAAATTAAAATATAAAATCATCCTTTATTTTTTCATTATCACAAGGAAGGATATATTAGAAGATTTTGTCCAAAAGGAAAAGAAGAGGATGAAAATAGAGAACCTACCTTTAAAGCTAATACTATTGTAGCACAAAAAAGTTTAAATGATGCTGATAATAAGATTTTGTCAATCAGTTCTCAATATCTCAAGGGTAGAGTGGACTCTTTTGGTTTTGGTTGTTTCTTTCACATGACTTCAAATAGAGATTGACTTTCTACCTATTAGACTAGGAATGATGAAAGGTTTTGTTGAGAGACAATAAATCTATTGTGGTTATTAGTGTTTGAATAATTCAACTTGAGATGAATGATGGCATTATGAGGATCTTAAAAGTTTGGCATATTTCAAAAATTGAAAAAAAACTTAATTTCTTTGGATACTCTGAATTCTCAAGGATATAATATATAGTAAAAATAGTTTACTGAAAGTCTCTAATAGAGCCATTATAGTGATGAAAGAAAAGTTAGTTAATAGATTCTATCACTTACTGGATAAAACAATAATAGGTACTATAATAGTTTTTCATCATCAGGATTGTCAAATACAGATGCTACTCGGTCATGATATATAAGGTTATAGTGTATGAGCGAGAGAGGGATGATGATTCTATCCAAGAGAGTACTGCTTGATGGTTTAAACATTCGAAAACTTTACTTTTGTGAACATTGTATATTCGATAATAGTTTATGGTAAAGTTCAATATTGGTATTTGTAGCACCAAGGATATGGTGGATTATATCCATTCAACCTTTGAGATCCCTCTCCGATTGCATCGAGGAGCGAATAATATTATTTTTTGATAGTTAATCATTGATAATTATTAGAAAGATTTGGATGTATTTTTTGAAACATAAGGATGAAGTGTTTGTTAAATCCAAATAGTAGAAAGTCTTGCTTGAGATGTAGATTGGAAGTAAAATTAAAACTCTAAGAACTGATAATGGCTTGGAGTATTATTTGGTTGAATTTGATGAGTTCTACAAGAATAAAGATATAGTGAGACATTACATTGTAAAAAAAAAATCATAATAGAATGGAGTCACAGAATGGATGAATAGGATATTCATAGAGAGAGCTCGCTATATACTTTCAAATATTGGAGTCTATAAGATTTTCTGGATTGAAGCAATTAATATAGTATAGTACTTGCTAAATTGATCTCCATCAACTACAATTGAGTGCAAGAGTCTGCATGAAATATGGTCTGATCACTTTGTTAGTTATTTTTATTTGAGAATATTTTTTTATCTTGCATATGTTCATATGAATGATGGTAAACTTGAATCAAGAGCAAAGATATATATTCTCAAGCTATGAGGATCAAGTGAAGGGATATACATTAAGGTGTATAGCTGATTTTATATTACCCAAAATTATTATTAGCAAAGATATCGCTTTAGATAAGTTTGCTATGTTAAACCAGAAGAAGGAATATGTTGATATATAACGTAGGTATAGAGAGTGGTATCAATAAACAAGAGGAGTTTAATATTGAAGCTCTAGGAAGAGTGTCACAAAATCTGCAGTTCAATCCATCGAGATAGAGCTGTAAGATTTTATATAGGATGATGTGTCAGTATAGTAACAATAGTACAATATTGCTATTCATAGGGAGAGAAGGCCGATTAGGCCATCTTCATAATATGTAGATATGGTTGCTTATATTCTTGCAATAGCTGAGAGTATTGAGGATGAGTATCCTTCTCATATCAAGATGCAGTGAATAATAAGGAGTTTATAGAATGGGTTGCAATTGTAGATGAAGAGATGAGTCACTTTAAAAAAAATATATACTTGAAAGTTAGTTCAGTTACCTAAGGGTAAAAGAGTAGTAGGCTATAAATAGGTTTTCAAGAAAGAAGATATTTCTAGGGTTGAGGCAGCATGATTCAAGGTATAGTTAGTTGTAAAAGGCTATTCTCAGAAGGAGAGAATAGACTTTCATAAATGTTCTCTCCTATTGTGAAGCATAGCTCTATTTTTATTTTATTTCCATAATTTGTGCATTTGATTTAGAGTTTGAGTAGCTTGATGTCAAAATACTTTTTTGTATGATAGTTAGAAGAACAAATCTATCTATCATAGTCAAAGGGGTTGTTCCAAATAAAAGAATTATGCTTTCTTATTGAAGAAATTTTTATATAATTTGTAGAAGTTACCTAGTAGTGGTATAGAAGATTTGGCACTTTCATAAATAATAATGGTTATATTAGAAATCACTAAAATAACTATGTTTATTATAAAAAACTTTTAGATGATTCTTATATGTATTTGCTATTGTATATAGATGATATGTTGATTGTAGTTAAGGATAAATTTGAAATCAACAAGTTGAAAGTTCAATTAGTGATAAATTTGAAATGAAAGATTTGAGTATAGAAAAGAAAATTTTGGAATACAGATCCATAGAAATTGGCAAGCAGGTCGATTGTGCTTGTCTCAAAAAAAATTCATAGAGAAACTAATTGAATATTTTAGTATGAATATATCTAAACAAGTGAGTACTCCTTTGGCCACATAATTTAAATTATCTACTTCATTGTCATTGCAAATAAAGGAGGAGGTGGAGCACATGTCACATGTTTTAATCGCTAGTGAAGTTGGTAGCTTGATATTTGCTATGGTTCCACTAGGACCAATAATTCATATGCTGGTAATGTAATTAGCAAGCACATAAGCAATCTTAGAAAACACATTGATATACCATGAAATTGATTGTGAGATATTTGAAAGGCTCTACAGACGTTGGCTTAGTCTATCATAGTAGCATGTCAACTAATGGTATTGTAGGCTATATTAATTTTGATTATGTAGGTGATTTGATAAACAATGAATATTAATAGGATATATCTTTACTCTTTTTGGTTGCAGTGCTAATTGGAAGGCTATACTTCAATCTATAGTTGCTTTATCTATAATTGAAAGTAGTGCATATGCTTGTAATAGAGAGAGCAAAGGAAGCTATAGGGTTACATATGGTATTCTTGGCTTATAACGACAATTAACAATTATGCACTGTGATAGTTAAAGTGCATTGATGTTAGGTATTACTTTATTTGGAAGATCATCAATATCGATATTATTACAGTTTAAAAGATAGCCACTATAGAGAATCCAACTGATATGTTGATGATGCTACTTCTAGTTAAGAAGTTTAAGTATTTTAGACTTAATTGGTATTGATAGAGGTTGATGACCCAATCAGGGCAGGTGAGGAAGAGACAAAAAGAAAGGTTTCAATATATTTGACTTGATAAACTTCAAGCCAAAGTGGAGTTTTGTTGAGTGTGTTTTAAGTTTTACTTCTAGAAGAAAAAGTTAATATCTTCTAGAAGGTCTATTTTGGATAGTAATTTAAGTCCATATCGACTTAGAATACTGGCCTATGCTGATTGTTATAGAAATATCAATTTGCTTCTGAATTAGCTTACTTTATTATATACATCCCTTGTAATCTAAAAGCAAGAAAGTATTTGTGCATCTTAGAGATTAGATATATTGGAGGCTGAAGTTTGTGAGGTAATTTTATACTGTAATCTTAAGTTTTTTTATAGTGAAGCTTTTATATTGTCTCTACCTATGGATATAGGTCAATAAACTGAATCACATAAATTTTATTTGCCTTTATTCTACTCTTGTTATTTTCTTTTTTTCCCCTTTTGTTTCATTTTTCTTCGTACCTATTGCAATAGTGGTTTTTGATGCATGGTTTTGTCTCTATTCTAAATTTCAATATTAATATAATCTCTTTCTTTTCTTCTAATTGACCTAATCCATATAAAGTAGCATGATGCTTTATAGAAGGATTATTTGATAGCAAAAACAAGCATAGAAAATAAGAAAATTTTTGAAGAAAAAAGCTGGTTCAAGTATTCAGTTTATTATTCTCTTATTATTGAGCATTTATGTTTTGATCCAAATTACCTAAAAAATATATACAAGTTTTTTTTTTATTTCTATTTTTTCCTTTGAGTCTCTATATTAGCCAGTAGAACATACATAGGCTAGCTTTTTAGTAAGTTTTATTTGTTTCTCCAAAAATATGAGTACAATCTCAAAAACTATATCCCATTGTGCTCCTTCTCTGATAGTCTTCAATGGGGTCACGAAAATTCTTTTGGATCTAATATGGAAGGCTGACCACTTAGTTTTACCAGTATGGTTCTATTACAAATAAATTTGTGACTATCTTATGCTATTCAAACCGTGCGGATGACCAATATTTGTTTGGAGGAAGATTCTCAAATAGTTATTAAATGGCTTTTTAATCCATTGCCTGCTGAAATTAGACTCATCCTCTTTTCTTGGATTGTTGATGATTGTTACATTCATTATTCTTATTTAAGATTTCTCATATATATATAGGGAAGCTAATAGTACAACTAGCTGGATGATATTTTAGATGACTAATATCACAGAATCAGCATTATGGAACTCTAGAATATATCTTTTTGTTCCATTATTAAACATTTTGTTTGTTGACTCCATGGATGTACTTGTACCTGTTTGGTTTGATTTATCCATTTTATCCAAAAAAAGAAAAAGGAGAGATGGTGACTATCCTTCGTAATAAGAATAATGCATCCTCATTTAATTGGTTGGCACTATACTAATGATCATAGTTTAAAATACCTAATGGATCTGAGAGTGTCGCCTACATCTATTGATCAGGTTCGTTGCAGACTTCACCTAGAGTTGTTAAAGATTAGAAATCCTTGATAAACCTAAAGAATTAGAAGGGTAAGGCTAGGGTAAGGATCTCAATTTGCACAAGGAAAGAAGATAAACTCTATAACAACTCTCCATGAAGATCCTAAATTACTTGGTTAGGACTATTTACTAGCTAAAGTGAAGATTTACTTTGCTAAAATTGTAGTTTTGTAACATCAAACTTGTGACTTGGGAGCCATGGATGGGGATATGTCAATCACCCCACACGAATAGGGTATTGTCTATAAGCATGCAATACATTCAACTTGTAAAAATTATCAAAATCGGTTTGAAAACAAAATAAATTCAATATAGATATTGCCACCTAAATCTGATTTGATGGAGTGAGGCAATCTGGTGGCTAGAACTGGGCTTCACAATGAGAAATCCAACCTACAAAAGGGAAGCAATTAGGGATTACCAGAATGTATCAGGCAAGAAACCCTTCGATGCTTAAGTCAAGCTAAGTTTTTGTAGAATAGAGGAGATTTGAGGTGAAGAGCAGCAAGCTAAGAGCAAGATGAAAGATCCCATGCCTAGGGTCTCCTGGCTTGGCTTATGTAAAGAGGAGGTTGAGAGTCCATCGTGACCCAAATCTTCGGACAAGCTACTATGTTATTTCCTTCGGCTGCTCTAGATGGTTGCACTCGTCCATATTTAATGCGTTAAGATTGTATCAAACTGTAACCACTTGCTTTATTCATCCGGAGGTTTGCTCGGCTGCCACATGTCACCCAATCATGCATTGGCCATGCTCACAAGCATGATTCTAGTGGGTATCGAATCCAGGATATATCAATAGACGATAATAAAAAAAACATATCTGAGTAGTTTTAAAACAATATTTTAATAAGTCCAGCAATATCTAAGCTTGTAGTCTGGAAAGCTCTATGTTTTCTCTTTTCCTTCTTGTTACAGTGTCCTAATTTTCCTTCTGCACATTCTGGAGTTCCAAACTGCAAATCCTCTATAAACCTGGTTGTAGGCAAATTCCACTCTAGGGTGGTTCTTGGATTACCACTGGATCATATAGCGACTTGGTTGGATCAGAACAAACCCCAAACTCAATCCAGCCAGCCCATGTTGACCGTCTCGTTGAAATTAATACTTGTCGGCACAGAATCCGCGTACAGCTGGGACGTGGCATTCAGCAGTTGAGTTTTGTCAACATATTGCATCATCTCCAATAAAAGGCCATACCAATAGAAAGATAGGTCTGTTACCAAAAAAATAGAAAGATAGGTCCTTCTATTTAAAAAATAGAAAGATAGATTCGCTGGTTGAAATGGTGGAGAAATTCTTACAACCGTTCCTTTTATTTGCATTGTATTCATCAACACTTGGCATTCAAATCAGTGAGGCTAGATGTGATAAGAGAATATACATTATGTTGACATAACTAATGATTCTACAGAGCTTTGCAAATTGATTCCTCTTATTTTCTTCATAGTTTATGAAATGCTTTATGTACTCCAAAGTATGTGGAGGCATTTTCTAGATATTGTATAAATTTTTTTAAGTACGTTTGAATCAAAGTGCTGTCAATTTTCAACATGAAGTTGTGAAAAGTCTTATAGTGGTATGCAAGTGGCTGATTTGGCTATATCTCTTGTAAGGTGAGCCTAATCCACTACAACTTGTCGGTTTCTTTTCCTAGAAAAGCTAAGATTGTGGATGAAGGTAATGCCTTAACTACCACATGGTGCCATGGTGGTGGCCATTGTTTAATGGGACATCCTCCAGTTCTGTTGCAACATGCATGTGATGCTCAGAATTGTGTGGGCCAATTCCAGCAGTAGGTTTATATACAGAACCTGAGAAAAGTAGCAGCATTGTGAGTTATATACGATGTACTTCCACCTCAAAATGAAGAAAATAACAGGAGAAGATGGTTTTACAGATAAGCATAAGACTGGAGGCATTTTCTTTTCCAATGAGATTCGCCTTCTTTTTGTCGGTTTTGATTCTTGGATCAAAACGAGGAAAATGGATGGACTTTTGTAAAAGATCTGCCTTTTGTTGCTTGACGCAAACCTTCGAAAATGGAATGTCCCTCGTCTACTCCTATAGGTTCAATTCCACGTCGCCTCTGCAGACAAGAGGTCTTTGTGGTACAGGTTTTCAAACGTGTTGAAGTAATTTACTCTCCACCTGCAATTTTGCTTGCGCTATTTTGATCATTGTTTCTTTTTTTTTAATTCTTTCCTTCCCTGTATTATTTAGAAAATAATAGAGAATCTTTATGACGCCATCAGAAGAGGAGAGAGGAGCGAGCCTGTGATTTTGGAGTCGAGAAGTGGGGGGAGCGGATCCCTTGCACTGTTGCCTTTCCCGAGTTATATAGTGGAGCACGGTATGGCGCCGTCATTAATGGCGCAGACAAGTGAGGAATTGTCAACTCACTGTAGATTGTCAGAGTCGCCGTGAAAGTGTCATGTCGCCGTGGGGCTGTCAAATCACCAGGGTTGACAATGTCCTCGGCGGGACAATGTCCCTAGATGGCCGTGCCGCATGTTGCTGTCAGAACTGACAAGGTCTGGCGGCTGTACGGCGATCAGAGGAGTCGACCGACCCTAGGTCGGTGGCCAGCTGAGTGGCGTCGGGCCCCTCCGTTGGTCGGTGAGTCTTACGTGAGTCGGCCATCAGACCTCCGGGTTCAGTCAGTCGGGAAAGGTATGCCCGACATATCCTCAGTCGGTGATGGGCCGTCAATTGGCCGGTGATGGCGCCCGTCAGTCGGTCGGTCGGTCCCTTCGATCGTAAGTCGGTCGTCGTTCGGTCGTCGGTCGTCGTCTTCGACGTAAGTCGTCGGTCCTCAGCGGTCGTCGGTCGGTCGGACCTCGGCGTCGTCGGTCGGTCCTTCGACGTAAGTCGGTCGGTCCTCGGCATCGGTCGGTCGGTGGGTATTCCCAACATCGACTTTGTTATTTTTGGAAGAATTATATGTCGGTACCCAATCATTTTTCCCTTAATGCAGGCATATTATCTGTACTTG
Organism: Elaeis guineensis; assembly: GCF_000442705.2. Classification (NCBI taxonomy): domain Eukaryota; kingdom Viridiplantae; phylum Streptophyta; class Magnoliopsida; order Arecales; family Arecaceae; genus Elaeis; species Elaeis guineensis. The sequence continues at coordinate 2,257,089 of NC_026003.2, forward strand.
TACATCAAGATGCAAAGGATATTTGGTCGATTTGTAGTTGTTGAATTAAGAAATGGCTTTAAAACATGTAGTTTTTCCACCTCAGAAGAATATGTATGAATCTACAAGTTAAATTCAGAAATGGCAAGAGAATTATGGGATAAAGTGTTTCATGTCAAAAATTCATGTCAGTTACCCTTCAATATGCTGGACTCTTATCCCTTTAATTAAATAAAAGCCGACCTATCATGTCCATTTCAAAAGAAGCTTCCCTTGTCAACACCAAACCTCCAAACATGAAGTGAAATGCTGACTCAGAGCTGCGTGTGATGAGGTGCTGACACATTTCCCCGTCAACCCATGTCGGCGCGATGCAGTACAAAACTTTGAAGAACAGAAGGAAAGAATGGAGGAGGAAAGGTGGAAAAGATTATCTGTTTCTTGCTTCAATTCTATGGAAAGATAGTCTGGCACATCAGATGGGTCCCATTCCACGCCAGCCGAAGACTGCTACAAGCATCAGCTGGTCCACCTGAAGAGAATTCTGGTGCACAACCTTAAGGGAGGGACCCTTTTTGTGTGGCTTATATCAAATACTGCAAGATCAATTCTTTATCAGGATATATGTCAGAAGTTGATTAGCCGAATTCGGTTGTGTTCATGGTCACCTCTCCTTTCAAAAGACAGACACATGACATCTCTTAAACAAAAGGCCACAATAACTTCTACACCAAACTTGGTGTTTTGGTCATTATAGAAGTTAATGTATGATTAAGCTCGATCAACTCCCTTGATCATGAAAAATTCTAGAAACACCAACGATTGCTAAAAAGAGTAGTGAGATGGCGCAAAGGTGGACGGATGGCACAAAAGCAGTGGGAGACTTTTCTTCTCTCTTCTTTCTGGGTTCATTAAATTACAATTCTTTTATATTGGATGAGCTGATGATGACTCTGCAAGATAAGAGTGCTGATTCAGCTGGCCACTTTATTTCTGTTGAATACATTCACCACTTCCTAGATTTCTCCACCTTATAAAAAGGACTCTCTGCTGGGCGTTTGGAGCAGGGAACAGCTCGCAGAGAAACAACCTCAAGAGCGGCTGGAGCTAAGAAAGCTAAAGGAGCTTCATCCCAAAATGAAGAACCCAAGCCATGACCATGTCATTGGAATTCCTGTCACTTCGGTCACATATGCAGCAGAGGAATTACCAAGTGAGTCTGCTTCTGTTGCCGAGCCTGCTAGCCCATACCTTCAATCTGATTCATATGGGTCCATCTACTGCAAACAAAGTAATGATCATCTCTCTCATATTCTCTGATCTATTGTTCTTATTTCTTTTCTTTCTTTTTTTTTTTTTTTCATTTTTTTCATAGCATTTGAAAGACATTCTTAAGTTGTATATTAATGGGAATCTTCTGGAATTATAGGTAAAAAGGATTCAGTTGCTGATTTGATGAGCAAGTTCAGCAAAAAAGCGGACAGCTACGTGCAAGGAATCCGAGAACATGGTAACCATCCACCCCTACCTTCAATTCAAATTTCAGCACAATGCAATATCATTCTTCCTTAAGAAAAGTGGTATAGAAGTAGAGGAAGATTAAAAGAACATCCATTTATTCCCAAGTAATGTGTACAACCATATGGTTTGTCATGTCTAATGCCTAGCTTCTGGAAAACATAATTCATAAAGTATATATTCTATTAAATGATATTAGTTATGGGCTTTGATGAGCAATCCTCTTTCCCTATGACATTGCAGTGACCTTGGGGCCTAAAATCTCTGAAACTATGAAGGGGAAGTTGAGCTTGGGGGCAAGGATTCTTCAAGCAGGAGGTGTTGAGAGAGTTTTCAGGCAAGCTTTCTCTGTTGAGAAAGGAGAGAAATTGCTGAAGACCTTCCAGTGTTATCTGTCAACCACAGCCGGCCCTATCGCAGGGATGCTCTTTATCTCAACCGAGAAAATTGCATTTCACAGTGACAAGTCCCTTACATTAACTTCTTCTAAAGTAGAGCTGGCCAGAGTGCCTTACAAGGTAATTTCGTTTCTATAGGTTTTCATGCACAAAATTAGAGAATAATCAATCCTATTATAATGTTGCAGAACCCTGACATATTTTAGCTCCCTAACTGAATTTGGTGTCTTTAATAGGTTTTGATTCCGTTGAGAATGATTAAGAAAGCCACGTCGAGTGAGAATCTGGACAAGCCGAACCAGAAATACATCCAGGTGGTTACCATGGATAACTTTGAGTTTTGGTTTATGGGATTTATCAGGTATCAAAGATCTTTCAAATACCTACAACAGGCAATCTCAGAATTACAATGACCTTTCTGCGGAATGCAAGCATCATATGATATGTACAAGAAATGGAAAGAAGTCTCAGTTTACAATGTCTTGTTGTAAATTTGTTGTAATTATCAGGAAAACTGCTCCATATTTTCCATCGGAGCATGTTATTCAGACTTAATGGAAAAAGGGTGCCGATTTTGTTTCTTCATTTCTGTGACATCATGCAAAGAGCAATCGGTTCATAATACTATTAGGCTTGTATATGAAATTTGGACAAGGTTTTGATGTATTGCTCAACAATTTAATCGATGATTAACGAGTGTGACCGGACCAATCCATCTTGACAAAATTCTATCCTCCATGAGCCATGTAAAATGATCTGATGGTACAAAATACTCTCACTGCTGAATCCAGGTGGCTTCAAAGTTGAGATCTCCATTGTCATAGCCCAAGCCCAAGCTAGATTAACAGACCCAAGCCCAAAACGAAAGAAAAAAAAAAGAAAAACAGAGTAAAACCGGGAAGAAGACTCCCAGTAGGAGTCTTCTTCTCCGGTGAAATCCAAGCAAATCAGGAATCCTAGGACCCCTCGGAGTCCTAGGACTCTCTATAAGAAGACCCCCTCTCTTTAGAATCGATCCATCGACTCTTTTCCCCTCTTTTTCTCTCCGATTTTTTCGAAGAAGAGCCGTGATCCCTTGCCTTGTTCTCGCCGTGACTGCTCACCGACGAGGCCACCGGAGGTCAAGGTAAGTTTTTTTTTTTTTCCCTCTTCCTTCCTCTTCCTTCCGTGCTCCTGTGCGCGGCTGCCGGCGACGAGAGTCGCCGATTTCTGGTCGGGAAAAAAAAGACTCTGTTTTTGGTCTCTTTCCCGTGAACTTTTCCGGTGCCGGCGATCGAAATTGACTGCCGGCCATACTCCTCCGTGACCGGGGGAGTGGCCCCCATCGGCCGCCGGCCTCCGCCGCGGCGGCCATGGCCCGAACGGCCGGTCAAGGCCGGAGGATGCCGGTCCCCTGTTCCGGCAGGGAAGAACCAAGAAAAAAGAAGAAAAGAAGAAAAAGAAGAAAAAAGAAAAAAAAAAGAAAAGAGAAAGAAGGAAAAAGAGAAAAAGAAAAGGAAAGAAAAAGAAGAAAAAGAAGAAAAAGAAAAGAAGAAAAAGAAAAGAAAAGAAAAGAAAATAATAATAATAATAATAATAATAAATATATATATATATTTATATATATATAAGTAAGTAAATAAATAAATAAATAAATAAATAAATAAATAAATTGAAATTGATGAGAGAGAGAGTTTCTCTCTCTTCTTTCAGTCTGAACCCTGACTTTCTCTCTCTGAAATTAGATTTTCTCTCTCTACTTTCTCTCTCTAGAATTTTCTCTCTCTAGCTTGTTTCTCTCTCTTGATGGATTTCTCTCTCTAAAGTTATCCTTCTAAGATTAGCATAGGGGAAGGCTTCATCTGATGATTCTGATCGAGTTTAGAGACGAGTCTGATTTTAAGCGAGATTTTGATTTTGGATTTGTTAGATTTAATTTTGAATTAAAATTAATGTAAAAATATAATTTTGGATAACAGGCACGGAAGAATCTCCTAGAAGTTAGTCGATCTGTTCATTTAGTGCTCCGTGAAAGGTAAGTAATGAATCATCTTCTCGAGATATTCTATATTTATTCTGAAAATAAATAATTATTCTCTAAAAATTATGCATGATTTATGAAATTGTGTTTTGAAAGAAAAGTACTTTTGAAATATTTTGGTATGTCGATTTATGTACATGTTCAGTGAAATATTTATGATATAAAATATTTTGATACAGATCGAATTTATGCTCTCAGCCTAACTATGTTTCAGTGGGCCCCACCAATGGGGATTATACGTTGGTACTCAGTGGACCCTGCCAGTGGGGGTTGTGCGCTGGTGTTTGTGGACCCTGCCAGTGGGGGTTGTGCGCTGGTATTCTGTGGATCCTGCCAATGGGGGTTAAACGTTGGTCATAGTCAAGGCTGTTGAGTTACGAGTGTTTTGAATCGAATCGGATTTATGATTATATTATATGTGAATATTTGAAATTATTGGATTTGCATTAAATCAAGCATGAAATATATTTTTATATTTATTTGCAGCATTATTCTTGAAAATTATAAAATATCTGAAATATCTGGTAGAGATACTTGTTACTTACTGGGCTGTCTAGCTCATTACCTTTCTTTCTATTTTTCAGATTCAGATAATTAATTTCGAGCGTGGGAAGAAATATTGGGATAGAGCTTTTAGAGGCGAGATTTAGCATTGTCAACTCCAATTGAAGTTAGATTTTTTATTTTATTGTTAGCAAAAATTTTATTGGATGTAAGACATTTGATTTAATTACTTGAATTACAGTTGAATAATAATTATTTGAATTTATTCCGCTACGATGTATTGATATCGTGATAAGATGCCTTGCATGCTTATGGAGAGAGTTCTTCATAAGTATGCAGCGGTTGCCGCGACCCTCGATTCACAATCTCGGGTCGGGGGCGTGACAATTAATATGGTATCAGAGCATAAGTGGATAAATTATGACAAATAGAATTTGACATAGTATGAGTGTAGGTGGATAAATATTAGGAATATTGGGACGTTAAAGTATGAGCATCATAATAATAAAAACATCAAAGTTCAGTTAAGAGAGCAGTAGACAATAAGACTCAACAGATTGATGGTGAGCCGTGCTCCAGATGTGGCAAAAATCATGCAAAAAATGATTGCTATTGGAGTACCGGTGCTTGTTTCAAATGTGGTCAGATGGATCATAAAATTGCTAGCTGCCCGCTAAATACTGAAAATCATGCTGGCAAAAGAACTCATGAAGGACAACATAAGGGTGGTGGACAGATTTCTAAAAATCAGGGAAGAGTTTATGCGCTTACTCAACAGAATCCACAGGCTTCCAATACAATGGTGACAGGTATGAAAAATTTCGAGGATGAAATTTCTTTTTAGGGGTGAAGAATGTCATAGCCCAAGCCCAAGCTAGATTAACAGACCCAAGCCCAAAACGAAAGAAAAAAAAAAGAAAACCAGAGTAAAACCGGGAAGAAGACTCCCAGTAGGAGTCTTCTTCTCCGGCGAAACCCAAGCAAATCAGGAATCCTAGGACCCCTCAGAGTCCTAGGACTCTCTATAAGAAGACCCCCTCTCTTTAGAATCGATCCATCGACTCTTTTCCCCTATTTTCCTCTCTGATTTTTTTGAAGAAGAGCCACGATCCATTGCCTTGTTCTCGCCGTGACTGCTCTCCGACGAGGCCACCGGAGGTCAAGGTAAGTTTCTTTTTTTTTCCCTCTTCCTTCCTCTTCCTTCTGTGCTCCTGTGCGCGGCTGCCGGCGACGAGAGTTGCCGATTTTCGGTCGGGAAAAAAAAAGACTATATTTTTTGTCTCTTTCCCGTGAACTTTTCCGGCGCCGGCGATCGAAATTGACCGCCGGCCATACTCCTCCGTGATCGGGGGAGTGGCCCCCGTCGGCCGCCGGCCTCCGTCGCGGCGGCCATGGCCCGAACGGCCGGTCAAGGCCGGAGGATGCCGGTCCCCTGTTCCGGCACGGGAAGAACCAAGAAAAAAGAAGAAAAGAAGAAAAAAAGAAAAAAGAAAAAGAAGAAAAAAAAAAAAGAAAAGAGAAAGAAGGAAAAAGAGAAAAAGAAAAGGAAAGAAAAAGAAGAAAAAGAAGAAAAAGAAAAGAAGAAAAAGAAAAGAAAAGAAAAAAAAAATAATAATAATAATATATATATATATATATATATTTATATATATATATATAAGTAATAATAAATAAATAAATAAATAAAAAAATTGAAATTGATGAGAGAGAGAGTTTCTCTCTCTTCTTTCAGTCTGAACCCTGACTTTCTCTCTCTGAAATTGGACTTTCTCTCTACTTTCTCTCTCTAAAATTTTCTCTCTCTAACTTATTTCTCTCTCTTGATGGATTTCTCTCTCTAAAGTTATCCTTCTAAGATTAGCATAGGGGAAGGCTTCATCTGATGATTCTGATCGAGTTTAGAGACGAGTCTGATTTTAAGCGAGATTTTGATTTTGGGATTTGTTAGATTTAATTTTGAATTAAAATTAATGTAAAAATATAATTTTGGATAATAGGCACGGAAGAATCTCCTAGAAGTTAGTCGATCTGTTCATTCAGTGCTCCGTGAAAGGTAAGTAATGAATCATCTTCTCGAGATATTCTATATTTATTCTGAAAATAAATAATTATTCTCTAAAAATTATGCATGATTTATGAAATTGTGTTTTGAAAGAAAAGTGCTTTTGAAATATTTTGGTATGTCGATTTATGTACATGTTCAGTGAAATATTTATGATATAAAGTGTTTTGATACAGATCGGATTTATGCTCTCAGCCTAACTATGTTTCAATGGGCCCCGTCAATGGGGATTATACGTTGGTACTCAGTGGACCCTGCCAGTGGGGTTGTGCGCTGGTATTTGTAGATCCTGCCAGTGGGGGTTGTGCGCTGGTGTTTGTGGACCCTGCCAGTGGAGGTTGTTCACTGGTATTTGTGGACCCTGCCAGTGGGGGTTGTGCGCTGGTATTCTGTGGACCCCGCAATGGGGGTTAAACGTTGGTCATAGTCAAGGCTGTTGAGTTACGAGTGTTTTGAATCGAATCGGATTTATGATTATATTATATGTGAATATTTAAAATTATTGGATTTGCATTAAATCAAGCATGAAATATATTTTTATGTTATTTGCAGCATTATTCTTGAAAATTATAAAATATCTGAAATATCTGGTAGAGATACTTGTTACTTACTGGCTGTCTAGCTCATTACCTTTCTTTCTATTTTTCAGATTCAGATAATTAATTTCGAGCGTGGGAAGAAATATTGGGACAGAGCTTTTAGAGGCGAGATTTAGCATTGTCAACTCCAATTGAAGTTAGATTTTTTATTTTATTGTTAGCAAAAATTTTATTGGATGTAAGACATTTGATTTAATTACTTGAATTACAGTTGAATAATAATTATTTGAATTTATTCCGCTGCGATGCATTGATATCGTGATGAGATGCCTTGCATGCTTATGGAGAGAGTTCTTCATAAGTATGCGCGGTTGCCGCGACCCTCGATTCACAATCTCGGGTCGGGGGCGTGACATCCATCAAATTCATTCAAGTGAGATAGGTGGAAAGCACCACTGACCAAGAGTTGGCAATAGAACCTGAAAACAAGAAAAATCAAACCCAGATGGTCCAAACCATAGAGAAATAAGAGTGTAACTAAAGTCACACTTGCCCAAGATCAATAACTAGCAGCAAAAAGACAATCAAGAATAGAAAACCACTCCGAAAGAAAAACTCTATTAAAATTTCTGGACTTTAAAGATACAAGAGTGTAGGACAAAACACTTAATACAAAGACTCATAACTCTCAACTAACAACTAACAGCTACAACTAATTAATGCTCACAGGAAATATAATGAATTAAAGAGGTTTAGCATGCTGCGTAGAGACTCAAAAAAAATAACAACTAGTCTATTGATTACATGTTTAGTAACTTAAGTTCTCAAAAAATACACTTTAAAAGTCAACACTCTCTCTTAAAGTGATTTTTTGGAGACAAGACCAAGATTAGCTCTATGAGACTCAAACAGCCCTTTAGGAAGAGCTTTTGTAAATATATCAGCAATATTCTCTTTGCTTTGAACTTCCAATGCACTTATGGTATCATCAAAAACTTTTTCACAAATAAAATGGTGTTCAAGCTTAATATACTTCGTTCTTGCATGACACACTGGATTAGTTGCAAGCTTAGTGGCACTTTGATTGTCACCAAGAAGAGGAGTAGGTTTGAGAACTGGTTTGTCAATATCTCCAACAAGTCTTCGAAGCCAAATACATTTCTGTCCAGCAAGACTAGCAGCTTTATACTCCGCCTCCATTGTCGACGAAGAAACTGAATCTTGCTTCTTGCTACACCATAAGACAGCCATAAAATCACAAAAGAAGATATAACCAGATGTGGACCTTCTATCATTAAGATCACCCCCAAAATCAGCATTAGTAAAGCGATGCAAAAGAAAATCAACTCCTGTCTTGTAGAACAGTCCATAATCAAGTGATGAGTTTACATACTTCAAAATATTCTTTGCTGCCTCCAAATGTGGCTTTCATAAAGCTTGCATGAATCTACTTACAAGTCCAACAGAGAATGAGATATTTGGCCTTGTTATAGCCAAGTAAAGTAAGCTTCCAAAAGAGCATGATAAGGCTTCGAATTTGGCAGAAGTGAACCTTCCTCTCATCTCAACTTGATATTTACATCAAGTAGAGTGGATCTCCTCTTATCTTCCTTAAGTCCAAATCTTGCAACAAGTCTTTCTGCATAGCTCTTTTGTTACACAAAAATCCCATTCTTTGTGTTTTTAACCTCCAAGCCAAGGAAATGACTTAGTTCACCTAAGTCCTTCATTTCAAATGGAAGAAGAGATCAGCTCGTAGCTTGGCAATTTCACTTTCATCATTGCCACCAATAATCATATCATCTAACATAACAAAACAACCATGTGCAGCCTTCCATCTTTTTTTATAAATAAACTAGAATTTGAATTTGAAGCAAAGTAACCACAGAATTGCAAATACTTAGCGATTTTTCTATACCAAGCTCTTGGAGCTTGTTTAAGGCCATACAAGACTTTCTTTAACTTGCAAACAATGCTCGAATTAGAATGAGAGATGTAACCTGGGGGTTGTTCCGTGTAAATGTCTTTGTCAAGCTCTCCATATAAGAATATATTTTTTACATGAGTTGCTATAATTTCCATCCATAACAGGCTGCTAAAGAACTTACAACTTCAATAGATATCATTTTTGCTTCTGGACTAAAGGTTTCTTCATAATCTTCTCCATATTTTTGAGAAAAATCATGAGCAACCACCTTGCCTTGAATTTGTCTATGCTTCCATCCACTTTCTTTTTCAACTTGTATACCCATTGCATGTGATAGGCTGCACATCATTTGGTTTTGGCACTAGATCCCAAGTCTTATTTTTCATAAGTGCATTCATCTCCTCATCCATGGCTTGCACCCACTCTTTCTCTCCATTTGCTTTATCAAAGCAAAAAGGCTCCCCATCATCAATATGACCTGCAAAATAACAAGAGTAGGAGCTCACAAAATTTTTATCCTTGTAGCGAGCTGGCCTTGTGATGGTTCTCTTTGGTTGCTGATTTGTATCAGATTTAGTTACTTCAAAGTTCTCTTCATCTTGCTGTCCACCATGCTTTTGATGATCAACATTCCCCTTTTGACTTGATCTCTCCATGTTTGTCGAAAGGGGCAAGCAAATTGTGGCAATTGTTGCATTAACATCATCATCAATAGTGGCTGCATTTTTGAGTCATAATAAGAAGAGATTTCATCAAATACAATATTTCTAGAAACAACAAACTTACGAGCTTTAGGATCCATGCACTTCCACCCCTTTTCCTTCCATCATACTCAATGAAAATACATTTTCTCACCTTAACATCCAACTTGCTTCTTCGTGATTCTAACACATGAACATAATAAATTGAACCAAAGATCTTGAAATTCTTTACATTTGGCTTCTTCCCAACCAACATCTCAAAGGGGGACTTATATTGTTTGGACTAAGAGGCACCCGATGGATATCATAAGCTGCACATTCCATACTTGCTGCCCAAAAACTTTTAGGTAGACTTTTGACATGTAACTAGCTCTTGCAAGTCTCCTTTAGATGTCGAATCTTCTCTCCACCACTCTGTTTTGCTGAGGTGTGTCGGCACAAGAGAGCTTCCTAAAAATTTTATATCTTTGGCAAAATAGTTTGAATTCATCAGACGTGAACTCTCCTCCATTGTCAGTCCAAAATCACCTAATCTCTTTGCCAAAAGCTGCTTCAACAATCTCCCATCTCCTTGAACTCTTGAAACTTGAGAAACATATTTGCTTTTTTCTTTACAAAATAAACTCAGGTAAATCTTGTACATCATCAACAAAGATTAACATATAGTGAAAACCAGAAAAAGAGGATGTTTTAGTTGGGCCATACAATTCACTATGAATGCATTCCAAAGGAATATTACATCTCGAGAGAGACTTGTCAAAAGATAAGCGGTGCGCTTTGCCATATTAACAACCTTCGCAAACTTCACCTCCACCAAAGTCGGTTAGATTTGGCAGCCCATGTACAAGATTCTTGTGCACCATTACTTTTAGCTTATCCATGCTAAGATGCCCCAACCGAGCATGCCATAAGGATGCCTTATCATTGCTGCGCATTTTATCAACATAAGATGAATAAGCTGACAAAACATATAAATCGTAACTTGTTTACCTATATGAACCACATCTGCTTTCAATACTTCAATATTCTTCCAGAACTTCACATCATGTAGCCCAAAAAGAACAAAATGGTCAAAATTTATAGCATTGACCATGGAGAATAAGTTCTTCTTTATTTCAGGTTCCTGGTGGACACTCTTAAGCGTAATGGCATCATCAGCTTCTTTGTTAACAACCACAGAGCCTTCCTTTTCCACTGGAAAAATAGTGTTGTTTGTCATCACGATTGCCGTATTACCTTCATGATGATGAAGGTTGGAAAATTTAAAATAATCTCCTGTCATATTCTGACTACAAGTTGAATCTACAGTCCAATCTTTCTCAAAGTCAATTGATTTTATAGCAGCAGCAGTATGTTTAACTTCCACCATAAAATAAGTAGTCCAATCCTCTTTATTTGGAGATATCTCAGTAATATCAGCAACATTACCTTCCTTTAGCTTTGTACGACAATACTTCTTAATATGGCCGAGCTTGCCACATCTATAATATTTGAAGGTTTTCTTTGCTCCTTTGGCTGTCATTTTTGAGTTTCCTTCTTGCTCCTTTATCCCTTTCATTTAACCCTTGTCTTTTCCTTTCTCCTTGAGGAACTTTCTTTTGCTAGAAAATAAAGCAGCTGATTCTATTTTGACTCTAGCCATCTGAAGTGCCAAGGATTCTTGTGACGTGAGAAGATTTTCAAACTCCTCCAAAGATGGTTGTTTTTCCCATCCTTGAATGGAAGTCACAAAGGAAATAAATTCTAGCTTCAAACCTCGAATGATATGATGCTTCATTCATGTCTCAAAAATCAGTATCCGAATCCAAAAGTGAAATCTCAGAGCATAAGCTCTTAATTTTCAAAAAGAATTGAGAAATAGAAAGATTACTGGAGTGATATTTGCTAGCTCATTCTCCAATAATTACAGTCGAGCCACATCTTTCTTGTTGAACAACTTGGAAAGAGTTTCCCAGATTTCACTTACTATCTTACAGCCAAAAATATGCTTAGACAAATTGTTTGAAATGGATCTCTTCGATACGAACTCTCCCTTGGCATTTTTTTGCTTCCATTGCTTAAAAAGCTCATTATTCTCTATTGTATTTTTAGGGGTTGTAGTATTTTGACCTCTTACAACTTCCCACAAATCTTCTCCTACAAGATATGACTCCATGCATGTCCTCCATATCTTGTAATTTAAAGAGTTCAGCAGCTCCATCCCAAGTCCAGCAACATAAGTATGTGAGTCCATTTGGAGCACTGATCTTCTTTCTTCACTAAGGATCTTACCATGGACTAGCTACCTTAGAGCTCTGATATCATGTAGAGAAATAAGAGTGTAACTAAAGTCACACTTGTCTAAGATCAATAACTAGCAGAATAAAGACAATCAAGAATAGAAAACCACTCCAAAAGAAAAACTCTATTAAAATTTCTTGACTTGAAAAATATAAGTGTAGAGACAAAATACTTAATACAAAGACTCATAACTCTCAACTAACAACTAACAGCTACAACTAATTAATATTCATAGGAAACATAATGAATTAAAGAGGTTTAGCATGTTGCATAGAGACTCAAAAAAAAATTAACAGCTAGTCTATTGATTACATGTTTAGTAATTTAAATTCCCAAAAAATATACTTTAAAAGTCTCTACAAACCTCCCCGGCCTGACTTTTTAGTTTGAGAAAAGTACTCCATGCTAACCATATAGATCCTACAAACTCATTGTTCCTCTATGAACCTTCCAACCTCAAAGATAGCTTGTTCCAGGATTTTCTAGTAGACCAGCATTCAAGGAACCGATGATGGCTTTTGGGTTTCCTTCCTATGTAGAGAAAAACCCAAAGTTTAGATTATTTTGGTTGAGGTCCTTTTGTGGATATGGCCCATACTTAAGCCTACTATGAATCATATAAATATGACTCTTGTTATCTTAATTTTGAGAGAGAGCATTCAGCCACTTGAAGAGAGAAAAAGAGAGAGAAAGGGAGAGAAAAACACAATCTCATGGGTGTTGGACAGCTCTATGTAGTTTTGATCTAATTGACGATCGAAATGTCATTCATAGTCTGATTGAGTTGATTTTTGGATAGCAAGTGGAAGACACATGGTTCTTTAACTTCAACGATGCTGATCATAATTTAGAGACTAAAAATGTAGTTTTCATGGCTTAGAATAGAGGCTGTATTTTGGTGACTTTTCTCCATTCTCTTATTGTTTCTTTCTTGTTATTCTATAGTAGTTGGAATTACGGTTTGGCTCTAAATTTATGAGCTATTTGTGGTTGTTTGTAGCTATTGTAGATATTATATTGATTATAGTGAAGCTCTTTTGTGTGGACCTTTGGTCTAGTGATTTTTATCCTTCACATTGGGGGGGGGGGGGGGGGGAAGGTTTTTCACGTTAAAAATCATATGTTCTCTTTTATAGATTTTTTTGTGCATTCTTGGGCATATTTGTGTGTTGGATTTTTACTTTAGTTGTTGAAAATTTTCGTTCCTCATAGATTCACTCAAGTGGGAAAGGATCGCCCACTTGGTTGTCACCGTCTCCTTTTCTAATAGTTTGATATCAGAATGATTTATTTATTTATTATAAATTGAGCTTATTTGAATGATGAAGATGAATTTGAGTAAAATGATTTGTTTGAGTGGAATTAATTATCATAAGTGGAAAGAAAAAATGAAAGATCTTCTATTTATAAAAAAGCTACATCTATCGATGTTTGTGACTCAGAAATCTGAATCTAAATCTAATAAAGAATGAGAAGTTGAGCATCAATAATTATGTGGCTTTATTCGGCAATGGATAGAAGGTAATCTCCTGAATCATATTGTTAATGAGATACATGCTAAAACTTTGTGGGAGAAGCTAGAAACCTTGTATGCTTCGAAGACTAGAAACAACAAATTGTTTCTACTTAAACAAGCAATGTAGTTAAGGTACAAAGAAGGGAACTCTATATCTGATCACTTGAATAAATTTCAAAGGTGCTTTGATCAGTTATCTGGAATGGATGTGAAGTTTGGTGATGAAATTCTGAAACTTTGGCTACTAAATACTCTACCTGAATCTTGGAAAAACTTTCATATGTCTTAGACCAATTCAACTCCTAATGGTGTTGTGACCATGGAATATGCCAAGGGTGGTATTTTGAATGAGGAGATAAGATGGAGAACTCAAGATGTGTCATCATCACAATCTGAGGTCTTAGTTACTAAAAACAGAGGGAGAAGCAAGAATAAGGGCAAGGAAAGAACGGTAGAGGCAAAAGCAGGAGTATATCAAATCGAGGCACAAGAATCTTGAATGTCAATATTGTGGTAAAATGGGATATATCAAGAAATATTGCTATAAATGAGAAAGAGAGAAGAATGACAATGACAAAGATGATCGTGTTGTGACCACCACTTCAAATGAACTTATTATTGTTTATGATGAGAATGCAATCCATCTTGCTTGTCATGAGACAAGTTGGATCATTGACAGTGGTTCCTCTTTTCATGTGGCATCAAAGAAGAAATTTTCATATCTTATACTCCCAATAATTTTAGAATCTTAAAGATGGGTACTGATGGCTTGTCAAAGGTAGTAGGCATTGGAATTGTCAATTTGAAAACCAATAGTGGAACAAGGTTAGTACTCAAAGATGTCAGACATGTACCCGTTTGCATTTGATTTCAGTAGGTAGGCTTGATGATAATGGATATTACAATATTTTTAGTAATGGATAGTGAAAACTCACTAAAGGCTCTTTAGTTATGGCACGGGGAAAGAAGTGTTCAAGTTTGTACTTGATGCAGACTTCAATGTCTACTAATTCTGTAAATGCTGTTGAGAGTGACAGCTCATCAGAATTATGGCACAAGAGGCTGAGCCATATAAGTGAGAAGGGACTTTATTTTTTAGCCAAGAAGAATTTTCTCTCAAGGTTGAAAGGTGCAAAGTTAAAAAGGTGTGGTCACTATTTAGCTGGGAAATAGAAAAGAGTCTCTTTCAAGAGTCATCTTTCTTTAAGAAAGTTAGATTTGCTTGAACTGGTATACTTAGATATTTGTGGTCCATTGAAGGTAAGGTCACTTGGCGATGCACTTTACTCGGTGACTTTTGTTGATGATCATTCAAGGAAGCTTTGGATTTATGCCTTGAAGTCAAAAGATCAATTACTTGATGTGTTCAAAGAATTTCATGTTTCTATTAAGAGACAGATAGGAAAAAAGTTGAAATGCATCCGTACAGATAATGGTGGCAAATATCTTGGACCATTTGATAAGTATTGCAACAACATGATATCAGACATTAGAAGACACTTCCTAAGACTCCTCAGTTGAATGGCTTCGTAGAAAGGATGAACAGGACATTGATGGAGAGAGTTAGATGTTTGCTTTTAGAAGCTAAGTTGTCTAGATCTTTTTGGGGTGAGGTTTTATATACTGTTGCACATATGATTAATTTATCCCCTACTTTGCATTGCAGGCTGATATTTCAAATAGAGTTTGGTATGGCAAGGATGTTTCCTATGATCGCCTATGTGTGTTTGGCTACAAAGCTTCTGTACATGGGTCCAAAGATGAGAGGTCCAAGTTAGATGCCAAGATAAAGCAGTGTATATTCATTGGTTATGGTCAAGATGAGTTTGGCTATAGGTTTTGTGATCCAATTGGGAAGAAACTTGTTAGAAGCCATGATGTGGTTTTCATGGAGGATCAATCATTGAAGATATTGACAAAGTAGAGAAGTCAGCTCTTCAAGTAATGGTGGCTTGATTGATTTAGACCCAGTTCTAGGGACACATATGCCTGATGTAGCTGAGATTGGCATTCAAAATTATGTGTAGAATGATGTTGAGAGTGATCAAGTTCAGGGTGACCATGAAGTTGCAAATGGGATAGATGCTCTTACAAATGAGGTTGTTGATGATCAATAAGAAGTGCTTGTGAGCAACCTGCAGCTCCACTTAGAAGGTTGACCAAAGATCGAGTTTCTTCTACTCGATACTCACCTAATGAGTATATACTCTTGACTGATGGGGAAGAACCTGAATGCTATAAAGAGGCTATAGATAGTGAACAGAAAGCAGAATGGGTCATACCTATGAAAGATAAAATGAAGTCTTTGCTTGACAACGATATTTTTTAGTTGGTTAAGTTGCATAAGAGCAAGAAAGCTTTAAAAAATTGATGGATTTATATGGTGAAATAATGAAGAGAATACTTCACATCTACGATACAAAGCTAGATTAGTTGTTTAAGGCTTGGCTTTGAGGAGATTTTCTCATCAATTATGAAAATATCTTCAATCCAAATTATTTTGGATTTAACCGCTGGTCTTGATTTAGAGATCGAGCAGATGGATGTGAAAATGAACTTTCTTCATGGTGACTTGGAGAAAAAAATTTACATGGAGTAGCCTAAGGGTTTTGAGGTCAAAGGAAAAGAGAACTATGTTTGCAAGTTAAAAAAGAGCTTGTATGGTTTGAAACAAGTTTCCAAGCAGTGGTACAAGAAGTTTGAGTCTGTTATGGTTTAGCAAGGCTATAAGAAGACTACTGTTGATCACTGTATTTTTGTGCAGAGATTCTCTAATAATGACTTCATCATTTTATTACTTTATATTGATGACATGCTTATTATTAGTCATAACTCTTTTAGGATTGACAGATTGAAGAAAGAGTTTAGTAAGTCTTTTGCAATAAAAGACTTAGGACCACCAAGGCAGATTCTTGGCATGAGGATCATTCATGATAGAAAGTCTAAGAAGTTGCTGTTGTCTTAAGAGAAGTATATTGAGAAGGTACTCCATCGATTTCATATGGATAAAGCTAAAAAGTTGTAAGCACACCTTTTGCTACACACTTTAGGCTAAGCATTAAATAGACTCCTTTTAATGAAGAAGAGAGGTGAGACATGCAAAAGGTTCCTTATACATCAATAGTAGGTAGTTTGATATATGCAATGATTTACACTAGGCTGGATATAGCTCATGCAGTTGGTACTGAAGAAAAATTAGGTAGTTCTATACATGCAATTTTAAAATTTTTTATAGCAAAACATGATAGATTAAATGATTTAATCTTCATTATATGCATAAGATCTAATCTAAATTACTTTATCAAGATCTATGATATGATTAATATATAATTAAATCTGAAAAATATAAAAATCCGTATCGATCATATCGATACTCTAGATTAGATCAACTATTAAATCTAATCAACCTGATCTAACTAGTTTAGAACTCATTATCAGAGCGTGAGTTACTGATCTCCATAATCAAATCATGTGAATCAAAACTTCTTCAAGTTGCTCATAGCTGCACAAGATGTTCGACTTCTATGAATCATCCACACGAAGATCGGCTGCTAATCAATCTTCTCGAGAGTGCTAGCTTGGAAATCATTGATAGCTGATTTTTTTTTCTTCTTTAAATCTCTTAGACACTTTAGAGAGGGAGAAGAACTAGAGAAGGAGGAGAGGCAAGAGAAAACTATTTTCTCTTTTCTTGAAATCACTCATGCTCTCTTAGGCATCCAACTATTGGATTTCTTTTATAGGTAGGCTAGGTATTAGGGTTAAGAGGAGGCGCCAACACCCTTCACGCCACACAATATGGGGCATCCCATATTTTTTGCCAAAAATGTGTGATGGCATGAGAAAGAAATCAAAATCTTTCTTATGCCAACCCGCATCTCAATGTGAATAGGGAAGGAGTTTTTGGCACCACCAAAACTTTCCCATGAAACTGAATTTATTTCCTTCTTATCTTCTTATCCATGATTTGAATTAAATTCAAATAAAGAATGAGATAAGATTCATGACTCATCATGATTGCCGCCCCACCCCTCTCTGCGCCCTCCTTTCTCATGCCATAAATTCCTCACGCAAAACTCCTTTTGCATGCAAAGAATGGCGTGGGTTCTAGGGCATGCGCAAGGGAGAGAATCCTAGATGATTGGGACTCTAAGTTTTTCAATTTTGGCTCAATCCAAATCTGATTTAGTTTGGACTCAATGAAAGGAAGGAACCTAATCTAATTAGGAACATAATCTTTCAATAAATTTCTAATCCAATTAAAAATTAACTAAATCCGAGTCCTGATCAAATCAGGAACAAGTTCCCTTGTAATTAGGCTTGATCTAATCAAATCCAATCTAAGTTAAACTGAATCCAATTCAATTAGACTTGATCCGAACCTCATTGTTCAATCAAATTGAGTCAATTAGCAATCAATTGCTAATAAATTCTCTATTAATAGTAGAGTTCAAATCTAGTGAGACTCTTCACCAGAGTCTCAATCCAGTGGAACTCTTCTCCAGATCAGTCATTTGATCAGACCGAAACTTCTAATATGTGTGACCCCATAGATTCGAACCTAAGTCGGTAGTATAAAAATAAATTTTTATACTAATCGATGTAACCATCTAGCTATGGGATCTGAAGTTCAGATAGATCGAATGATTATAAAGCAACATTCAAGAATCTACTGGTGTATGGTTACTATATAATTCATCCCTTTGATCCTAATACTCAAGGTGACCTAGGATTTAACTATCAATCCTGAAATAGTCAACCACATTTGTATTTCAACCTTTCAAATCTATCTCATAGATTATCCTGATCAAAATTTTACTAAATTGAAATACATTGATATATTAACTCATACTTATTCGGAGGGATCAATTCAATCTTGACTCACGGATCGACTTGACAAATATTTGACTATATCCAAAAATCTTTCGTCATTAAATTAGAAATTCAGTTAGTCCAGTACTAAAGTACAGTGAGTTGCTTACAAGTCACTGTGGTGATCTCAAATCGGAGGGACACTTATACTCATACCCTTCACGAGCTACTCTTGACAGCAGAGTGCTTCACAATTGATCACATTGGGTGTGAATGTACTCCTATATTTTATCTGCATGCCATATCAGTATCTCCACATTCTTTAGTTAAGAGGACAACCAACACATATAGCACACAATGACATACACTTGATATCACTATCATCCTATTAATAGCATATTATTTGGTGGCGAATACATTTAAGGACTAAATGATAAATCTTTCTTTATCGATAAAATATAGTCCTAAAGACTTCATCAGAACACAGAAGTTTTAAGAAGATGGATAAAATGTGATGAAAAAAGCTAAATAATATTTATTAATAAAATTTATATACAATGTACAAATATGAGCACAACCGTCAATAGACTAATGATTGACTTTGAGACACAATTTTCAACAACTCCCACTTGGACTAAAGCTAATTGGTATAGTATCATATATCCATCTTCGACTTATGATCATCGAACTCTTTGGCTCCGAGAGCTTTAGTAAATGGATCGATCAGGTTCTCCTTTCCATCGATCTTCTGAAGATCAACATCACCTCAATCTATGATCTTTCGAATAAGATGGTAGCGATGCAGAATATGCTTGGTGCGCTGATGGAACTTTGGCTTTTTGGCTTGAGCAATAGCTCCAATGCTGTCACAGTACAACAAAATGGGGCCATCAATGGAGGGTGCCATTTCGAGCTTGTTGATGAACTTCTGCAACCACACAGTTTTTTTTGTAGCATCAAATATTGTGATATACTCTGCCTCGCAGACAGAGTTGGTTACGGTGTGCTGCTTGAAATTTTTTTAGTAGATTGCTCCACCATTCAGGATAAAAATATATCTCGATATGCTCTTGCTATTGTCATGGTCTAACTAAAAGCTGGAGTTGGTGAACCCCATTAGTTTCAAGTCAGATTTTTCATAAACAAGTCACCGATCCTTAGCATTTTTTAAATACTTAAGGATGGTCTTCACGACCTTCCAGTGGTTGTCTTCTGGATCCAACTGGTATCTGCTCACTACCCCTAGTGAGTATACCACGTCTGATCTTGTACATATCATGGCGTATATTATGAAATCTACTGCTGAAGCATATA
Source organism: Elaeis guineensis (assembly GCF_000442705.2). Classification (NCBI taxonomy): domain Eukaryota; kingdom Viridiplantae; phylum Streptophyta; class Magnoliopsida; order Arecales; family Arecaceae; genus Elaeis; species Elaeis guineensis. Next base: position 2,276,659 of record NC_026003.2, read on the forward strand.
AATTCTATTCATACATTCTCTTTCTTGAGGAGTTGTCGGACAGTCCTCTTCGAGAGAAAAATTTCATGACCTATTGGGAGATAGCCTTTTTTAAATTTTTCATACTGAATTGCTTCAGCACGATGTCCATGTACGTGGATGAGACAATCTAAGCAATCTTTTTGATCTGTCTTTATAGATCTTCATCTCAAGGATGCAGGATACTTCTTCCAGATCCTTCATAGAGAACTGAGACGATAACCAAACCTTGATTTTTTATAATGCAGAGATGTCATTTTTGATTAAAAAAATATCATCCACATACAGAACAAGAAATATAAGCATAGAATTGTTAACCCATTTGTAAATGTAGGATTTTTCTCCATTTCTAATAAGTCATACGTTCTGATCACCTTATCAAAATGCATGTTCCAACTTCAAGATGCCTGCTTCAATCCATAAATGGATCTTTGAAATTTATACACCTTAGACTGATCTGTGGAGATAAAACCTTCAAGCTATATTATATACATCTTTTCTTCTAGCTCTCCATTTGGAAAAGCTATTTTCACATCTATTTGTCAGATTTCATAGTCATATATATTGCTATCGCAAGTATAATCCTAATAGATTTAAGCATTGTCACAGAAAAAAATATCTCATCATAGTCAATACCATAATGCTGATGATAACTCTTGATAATCAAACAAACTTTATAGGTCTCCACCTTTTCATCTACACCCCTCTTCCTTTTAAAGATCTGCTTATACCTTATGGGTTTAACCCTTTCAAATGGATCAACTAATGTCCATACATCATTGACCTTTATAGACTCTATTTCGAACTTCATGGCTTTAAGTTATTTATCAGAGTCGGACATTTGCATTACATCTATATAGGTGATTAGATCCTCATTATTCTCAATGAGTTCAATAGGATCTCCGTCCGGGATCAAAAAATCATAGTATCTGTTCGGTTGACGTGATACTCTATCGGATCTCCTTAATAGTGCCTCTATAACAGAATTCAAATTTGATACTCTCAAATCTGATTTTGTGGGTTCACTAAATTATGTCGGTTCTACCTATTGAACTTCATCAAGTTCAACTTTAGAGACATTAATTTCTTCTCCAAAGAATTTTTTTTTCAAAAAGACTGCCTAAGACTAGCGAACACCTTTTGTTTATCAGCAAAATAGAAATAATACCTCTTAATTTTTTTGAATATCCTATGAAAATATACTTGTCAGACCTGGCTCTGAATTTATCCATTTTCAAATATTTGACATAAGCGGATATCTCCAAACCCTTACGTGAGAGAGCACTAGCTTATGCCTCATCCACATCTCATGTAGTGTTTTACTCATAGATTTACTCAGAATCCTATTAAGTACATAGCAAGTTGACTCGAGTGTATATCTCCAAAAAGAGATCGATAGATTAAAAAAATCTATCATGGATCGAACTATGTCTAATAGAGTTCTATTTCTCCTTTTCGACACACCATTATGCTGTGGTATTTCAGGAGATATCTACTATGAGAGAATTTCATTCTCTTCTAGATATGTCAGAAATTCATCAAGAAGATATTCACCTCCTCGATCAGATCAAAGAGTTTTAATATTCTTTCCAGTTTGTTCTTCTACCTCATCACAGAATCGTTTAAACATTTCAAATGATTCAGATTTGTGTTTCATCAAGTAGACATACTCATATCTAGATAGGTCATCTGTGAATGTAATGAAATAGTGATATCTTCTTTTGGCACTATTGCTCATGGGTCCACATACATCAGTATGTACAAGAGTCAGAACATCACTAGCTCATTCACCTTTTCTAGTAAAAGGAGACTTAATCATCTTTTCAAGTAAACAAAACTCACAGATAGGCAATGATTCATAATCATTATCTTCAAAGATTTTCTTTTGAGCTAATCTGTTGATCCTATTCTTATTAATATGACCTAGCCTATAATGTCAAAGGTAGGCATCCATAACATCATCTATTCTAGGATGTTTATTCGATGTGTACATTACACTAGACTGTGATACAACATAAATATCATTGTTCAATTATCCATGCATCACAGTAACATTATTCAAAATGATATCATAAAAATTTTCTTCATTTAAATCTCATATTTTTTTGGCCAAAAGGCCTACAGAAACTACATTCAATAAGAAACTAGGATAAAAATGATAATCACTAAGAACAATAAAATGATAATCGAATACAAGTATGATAATTCTTAAAGCTAGAATTGAAACTGATCTTCCATCTCTAGCATTCAGAAATTTTTCACCATCTCAAAATCTTCTATCGATCTAAAGTCCCTGCAACGAATTACAAATGTTAATAGGACTACCAGTATCTAATACCCAGGTCATTGTATTAAAAATTGAGAAGTTGCAAGGTGTTATCATATAATTATCTTATCCAGCAACCGATTGCTTCTTCTTCTTTGACTTATTCAGGTCAAGGGATGCTATGTGTTAAGGATAATTCTTCTTCTAATGATCCTGCTTCCTACAGCAAAAGCACTTTGTCTGACTTTGGTCGAACTTGGACTAGGACTTCTAGGTCTGACTCCCGACATCTTACACCTTTTTATTCTTTTTTTTCTTTTCTTTCTTAAAGGGACAACGTCCATCCGAAGAAGATCCTCTCACTATATTCACTGTCTCTTTGTAGAGCTGGTGATCATTCTCAAAAGTCAGTAGCAAATCCAACAGATCGTGGTAGTTCACTACAAACATCATCATTTGATAATGACTGAAAAATAGTAGGTAGGATTTTGGTAGAGAATTTAGGATCGTATTTTTTTCAAACCGTTCGTGCAAGGAAAAGCCGAGCTTGCTCAAATGCTCGATTTGTTCGATCATGTATAATACATGATCGATGATCGATGCTCTCTCCCTCATCCATCCATTGAAAATGGCACAATTGATCTTGTATCATTCAACATCGTCAGGAGTGCCAAAAGACTCATTCAACACCTTGAGCATGTCTTTTGGCTGAGCTTCCTCAAATTTGTGGCGGAACTCATCATTCATGGTCGCTCGCATGATACAACATACCGTAGTGCAGTCATTTAGCCACTTCAAGTAAGTATCTTGAACCACACCATGAGCATTTGGAGCAGACTCCTCAGGTGTCAGATCTATCAGGACATACATGATCCGCTCATGCTCCAGGATAATTTTTAATTTTCGATATCAGCTATTGAAATTGGATCCTGTTAATTTTTCACTATCCAATAGTGATCGGAGTGACAAATTGGTAGCCATAACTACACAAAAAGAAAATCAAAATCTAATCAGTATATGAATTGATTTAGTTTAAAAATTTAGACTTTAGTCTAAAGATTCTTTCACTATTTTATACGAATTAGTAGCCTCTACCTTTAATTTGAGGAATTACCTCAATTCCTTAGCAGGTACTAGAATCCACACATACCGCAGATGAGCCCGACTTCAGTCTATCCATCTATGTGCATCTATGGATAGGTTCTTTAATCAATTATTTCATTAAATAATTTTTAGTAATTAATTTTGCCCCAGCAAATTTTTCAGTTGACTTTGGTCTTCTCTACAAGTCCTGGTTAGGTCAAACCATTAACATGATTATACTGAAGAATCTAACTACCAAATGATTAGGTCCGACTTTGGCTGATCAACCTAACCACTTACTAGAGAGACTTGACTAAGTCATCATATTACGAATGATAATTTCAATAGCAAATGAATACCAGGCCTTTGGGCCTCCAATGATCATCATACTGATAGACCCATTATCATCCAACTTAATGGGAGGCTATAATATAGTTATCACCATACCTTTCTCATTTTAGAGACCTAATAATTTAGAAGATTCAATTGATGAATTAAGAGAAGAGAAAAGATCAATCAGTTAACCATAATCTTCCCACTGACTTTACCAAGTTATTAAATTAGACTAATGACATGCTAGTTGAATGGTACCTAGATCAATCACACTGATCAACCTTAATGACATGGGTCAACTTGAATCACTTTATGATTTAATCAAACTATAATCCATCAAATTGGTCAAATAAGTGAGATCGACGGGAAGATATATTAAACTTGTCTTAGACACTATTGAAATAGCCAGATAAGCTACTTCTAATTAAAAACCATCGATCGAAATGCCAAATTTATCTTAGACACTAATTGGTTAATTAGTTTCGATTTGGCCAATCTAATGACTCGAATTCGACCATTGAGTCTTAATCAAGATCCATTTGGTCTAATCAAAGATATGGACTTGACCATCTATAAGTATTGTATTGGTTTTAGAGAAAATCTGATTTAATCTAATTCAATTTTTTATTAGATTTAATCAATTTTTTTATATGATTTATTAACTCTTTGATTCTAATCTTAGATCTAACCGAATTAAGAGAATCTGATTTGAGCTATCCCATGTTCTCATATTTTATGCAATATCATTAGATCTTAAATCATAATTCTAGATCTAATTGATTATACACTTAATTCTCAATTAAGCTCAGCATCAACATGGATTTAGGTTAAGTTTTGAAATTATTTCTCATGTAAACATCTTTATATCAAATTAAATCATAAAACGTTTTAGATCATATCTAAATCTTTTATGATCTTAAATCTTATTAAAATAATTTTAATCATTAAGATTAGATATTGTTACTTTTCTTACAATTTGGATCATATACAACAAATTCTAGGATTTCAAGATATAGGGTTTTACAGAAAAGTAAGTTCTTCCTTTCACATTCTTCTTCATGGGACCTCATAGTGGCACCCTTACACGCCATTAGAGCACCTTATTGAATGGGAGGAGAAGATCATGTAACCCTACTTGCTCCTATGACCGGACAGCCTGATGATTATCTAATCTGAGTACTTTGCTACTCAGATCATCTAATCTAATATATACTTGACTGATCAAATATCAAATCTAAAAATTAAAATTATTTAGATCTAATCTAAATAACATAAAATTAGATCTAAATACATATAAAATCATATCATATTGAATCTGACTTTGATATTAATTGAAGAAAAACTAGGCAGTTCTATGCATGTAATTTTAAAAATTTTTACAGTAGAATAATAAATTAAATGATTTAATCTTTATTACATGCACAAGATCTAATTTAAACTACCTTATCAAGATCTATGATATGATTAATATATAATTAAATCTAAAAAATATAAAAATCTGCATTGATCGTATCGATGCTCTAGATTAGATCTGACTGTTAAATCTAATCAACCTAATCTAACGAGTTCAAAACTCATTACCAGAGTGCGGGTTGCTAATCTCCACAATCGAATCACGTGGATCAGAACTTCTTCAGATTGCTCACAGCTACATAGGATGTCCGACCTCTATGAATCATCCATATGAAGATCGATTGCTGATTAATCTCTTCGAGAATGCTAGCTCATGAAGATCATTGATGACTGATTTTTTTTTTCTTTTTTGAATCTCTTAAACACTCTAGAGAGGGAGACGAACTAGAGAAGGAGGAGAGGCTAGAGAAAACTATTTTCTCTTTATTTAAAATTACTCATGCTCTCTTAGGCATCCAACTATTGGATCTCTTTTAAAGGTGGGCTAGGTATTAGGGTTAAAAGGAGGTGCCAACACCCTTCACGCCACACAATATGGGGCATCCCATATTTTTTGCAAAAAATGTGTGATGGTGTGAGAAAGAAATCAAAATCTTTCTCATGCCAACCCACACCTCAATGTGAATAGAAAAGGAGTTTTTGGCACCACCAAAACCTTCCCATGAAATTGAATTTATTTCTTTCTTATCTTCTTATCCATGATTTGAATCAAATTCAAAAATTCAAATAAGGAATAAGATAAGGTTCATGACTCATCATGATTGCCACCCCACCCCTCTCTGCACCCTCCTTTCTCATACTATAAATTCCTCATGCAAAACTCCTTTTGTATGCAAAGAATGGCATGGGTTCTAGGGCATGCACAAGGAGAAAATCTCAGATGGTTAGGACTCTAAGTTTTTTAATTTTGGCTCAATCCAAATCTGATTTAGTTTGGACTCAATGAAAGGAAGAAACCTAATCTAACTAAAAACATAATCTCCTCAATAAATTTCTAATCCAATTAGAAATTAACTGAATCTGAATCCTGATCAAATCAAGAACAAGTCTCCCTTGCAATTACGCTTGATCTAATCAAACTTAATCCAAGTCAAACTGAATCCAATTCAATTAGTCTTGATTCGAATCTCATTGTTCAATCAAATTGAGCCAATTAGCAATCTAATTATTAATAAAATTTTTATTAATAGCAGAGTCCTAGCCCAGTGGGACTCTCCTCTAGAGTCCAAATTCAGTGAGACTCTTCATCAGAGTCCCAATCCAGTGGGACTCTTCTCCAGATCAGCCATCTAATTAGATCGAAATTTCACTACAACAAAGCAGGTTATTAGCGAGAAAAACTTTTCGTCGCTAATAATCAATTTTGTGGCTAATACATATTAGCGATAAATTTTTATCGTTAATTTTTTATCGAAAATAATCCCATCGTTGAGAATATTTTATGATAAAAAAAAATTATCACTAATAATAGATATTTACGATGAATACTTTTTATCGTTAAAAAAAGATAAAAAAATTTAATCTAAAAAAAATTATTTGTGATGAAAAAAATCATCGATGATAAATAAAAAATTAATAGTGATGAAATTATTTTCATCGCTATTATTTTTAAAAATTTTAGTGATAAAAAATTTACATCGTAAATAATATTTTTTGTAATAAAAATAATTCATCACTATTAATTTAATAAAAAATAAATAAAATTGAATAATATTAATGATGAAAATTTTATCATAAATAATATAATTTTTGATAAAAATTTACGTGCTAATAATTATTTATGATGAAAAATTATTCATCACTGTTAATTATATTTTATTGATAAATTAAATTATGTTAGTATAATATTTTTGGTGATGAATATTTCATCAAAAATAATTCTGTCACTAATAATTTAGTCATATTTTTTTAAAAAAATTTGTGAATATATATTTTAAATTTATATGTATAATATTTTTTATAAATTAAAAATTAAAATAAAAAATTTATATAATAAATTGATAAATAAATTTTATTATTTTATTATATTAAATTAAAATTATAAGATATTTTGAAATAAAAAAAAAAGTACATTAATAAGCCATCAAATATCAACATCTGGAGATAAGCTGGGGACGGGGAGCGCTTGACAGAGCTCGGACCGACGATGGAGCTCGGATCGATCTGCTGCTGCCTCATTAACTATATCGTCTACTCCATCTGCATCATCCACTTTATCATTTGGATCTGAAAGTGCTGATAGTCGTCGATCGTGCAGCCAACTTCTGAGCTCACTGTCGATCCTCGATGGCCTACTGTCGATCCTTGACAGCCTATCTCTGCACCTCCATCAGTCGAGTCTGGCATGCAAAATGGATCTCAGCTCTAGATGATCGTGAGGATGAGGGAGCAGTGATCCCATATCCTAAATCTCTAACATAACAAGGTCTCGTACCGAGCATCCGATCACAGATCTCATCATCTATGGATGCGATCGAGCCCTTAAGGGTACGTTGGGATCTCATGTCGGTCATACAATCCTGAAAATAAAAATTAGAATTATTTTAATTTTTTAATAAAAATCAAATTGTAAATAAAAAAATTATTGAAAAACTTACAAAGAGCTCTGACTCTCCGTCGTCCACTCTCCTGACCGTCGCTAGTGGGTCCGTTAGTAGATATCGATCCTACCAGAAAACTCACCACTCTCAACATCTCTCTGCAATTTGAGAATTAATTAAAAAAATTTAAATAATTAAAAAAATATATCTTAATTAGAAATTAAAAAAATACCTACCATGTGCTCCATGTGGCGAGCAAACGATCTCGAACCTCCACAATGCGGCATGGTCTGTCTCACACGGTTCGTCGCATTTTGGACACATCATCTCTATAAAATTAGCAATAAAATTAGTAGATAATAAATTTAATTTAAAAATAAATGATATAGTCATTAAAGTCTAAAAAAAATTTAGATGTGTAAGTTGATATGTCAGATCCTCGTAATGTTGGTATATGGTAGTCCAATCGTCGATGGTGATGCTGTCATAGGGCTGCAGCTGCGCTGCCTCCTGCCCATGAGCTTGCACCATCCGATACCAATACTGATGCATGTGATGGCGATAATCCCTGAAATGCAAGGATAGATGGGTGTCGACCACTCGCCTCGCACGATCATCCTCAAAATCGACAATATCAAATACACCTTGCGAATAACAAATATTAGAAGAATACTATGCAAATTAGATATTCATAATATAATTTATTTTATCTGTAAGTGGGTGTAGAAAATCTCTCTCTAAGTCGGGACAACGTGACGCCAATCGAAGAGCATCACGGGGGCATAGCTGCGGCATATGATGCCCAGCTCGATCTGCCATGGCTCATACCATCCCCTAATGGGTCTGGTGTAGCTGGCCGGTATCTCGATCTGAAGATGCTATCCCGAGTGCTCACATCTCCAATGTTCTAAAGTAAGATTCTTCGATGGACCTCACCCTCACCTGACCACCGATGTAGACTGATCTGAAACAATAATAAATAAATTGTTAATATGATCCAAACAAAAGAATCAAATTTCATTATATATAAAGTGTAATAATTCATACCACTGGGACCATCCTCACTGGAATCCACCTCACTCATACCCGACTCACTGAGACCTGCCAGTGCAGGACCCTCTGACACTAGAGCCGGTGAGGCAATGGAGATCGGTGAAGGTGCCTCAACCTCCGAGCTATCTGCATGTAACTGTGAACGCGACCATCGTCGTCTATCTCCTAGTGCCATATCTACAAAAATTGAGATGTAAATAAATATAATATTAAATAATAATAATAATCAAATAACATTCTAATGAATATAATTATATCGCATACCATTATTACAATACAAAATTGAACGAAAAATAAAGATATACTCATCAATATTCATATCTTCTTTGATGTGTAGATCCTCGTTCGAATCACAATAATCGATATATGTATCATCTTCTATCTCATCATCATTTATGAACTGATCATCACCCTCCGACTCATCTAGATTAAATATAAAATCAGCTTCAACTTCATTGGACGGGAGATCAGCTCTATTCAAAGGTGCCGTTACAAGTTCTTCATCAACCAAAAACTCGACTAATGCTTGTTCTTCTTACTGAAAAGCTTCCTCTTCATGTAAATCCAAAACTTTATCCATCTCTAATTGAGTTGGTATGCCATATACGCCTCTAGGTGTTATTTTTTGTATGACATACCAATTACCTCGATACTTTAGATCCTTCAAATATATTACTTGTTTTGCTTGAGTTGCTAATATATATGGCTTATTTTGGTACCATATTCGTGCAAGATTTATACTGATACATTATAAATCGATATGAATCTCGATCTTTTTATTACTAATATCCCATCATTCACACTGAAACAAAAATACAAAATTACTAGATCCATACTTCAGTTCTATGATATCTACCAGTACACCATAATAATCAATCTCTTCTTCTCCATCATATCCTGTTGTAGTAATTCTACTATACTGGATCTGTCGTTGTATCTTAATCTTTCGTGTGTGAAATCTCATTCCTCCAATGATACAGGATGTGTAGTGATGAACCCTTCGATCGGGATCACATGTTAAATCATGCAACTCATCGGTTGCACCTGCTTCTTTATTGAAATACTTATATTTCATCTGCATCATAAGATAAAAAATTATGTTGATTGAAATAATAATATTTATAAGTAAATAAATAACGTATCACTAATGCAACTTACAAGATCATCAAATCATTTTACAAATTCTCTCGTATATCGATCATCGACATCCGTATTATTCTCTCTACATAGTATACTCTTGTGCTCATTGCAAGAAGTTATAATTTTTAATTTTACACTGACATAAAATTTTTTTTGATCATTAAATAGTATTGTAAGATGATACTTACTCAATAAAATCTTCAATTTCTTCATAATTATTTAGAACAAAAAAGTATGCCTTGGATAGCTCGTTCACGTCTATAAATTCATATTTTCTAATATCAATAGGTCGAACTATTTATTTAAATATAGACAACATCGACTCATTGTCACCTCATTCATGGTCTGTATTACGATCTGCACAATTGAATCTTATTTCGATATCATCAAGATATATTGAGCAGAATGTGAGACACTCGATAGCTACTTATGCTTCCGCTATAAACCCTTCAGGCCTTGCTTTATTGCACATATATTTTTTTAAGGTGTACAAAAATCTACAAACAAAAATAAATTTAAATTTTAAAAATATATTTACATCTTATAATTGATATGATAAAATACATATAACTTCTTTACCTTTCAATAGGATACATCTATCGATAATGTACCGGTCCGACCAAAAGAGCTTTCTTTGGAAGATAGACAGCTAGATGCACCATAACATCAAAAAATAATGGTGAAAAATTTTTTTCTAACTTACAAAGAATGAGTATGATATCCTTCTCTAATTTTTTAAGTAGCTTAATCTTCAATTTTTGATAACATAGTTCTCGAAAGAATACTCCCAGCTCAATCAATGCAGTTTGAACATTACCATCCAAATAGCCACGCATGACCATAGAAAGCAAATGTTGCATCATCACATGAGAGTCATAACTTTTCATGCTAGAGATATCACCGTTATTGTTCCCAATACACCATGATACGTTTGAAGCATATGCATCAAGAAACCTTACAGTTTTGAACCGTATACAAAAATTCTTTTTTTCCTCTCCAAACAGCAAATAACATGCGGGTGGCATAAAAAATCTCTCACCTTGATGAACTAAATACAACTCCGATCGAATTTTTATTTTTTGCAAATTAAGATGAGCTTTTGTAATATCTTTTATTTTTTTTGAAATATTCAATACAGTACCAATGATATTATCACAAATATTCTTTTCAACATGCATTATATCTAGATTATGATGAAGTAGTAACTACTTCCAATATGGTAGTTCGAAAAAGATGCTTCGCTTCGTCCAACTCAGCTCAGCTTCAGTACACTTTCGCTTACGAGTACCTGATATTTTTTTAAATCAGAGATTTTCAATGACTTCAAGTTGTTCTAAAATTTTAGCTCCACTTAACTCCTTGGGTGGCGGACATTGATCGGACTTACCATCAAAGAATTAGTTATAACGGGTCCTCCAAGGATGATTAGCAGGAAGAAACTACTGATGACCCATGAAACATATTTTCTATCCATGCTTTAAATGTAAGGAGGATGCATCCCTATTGCATATTAGACATGCCAGATATCCTTTGGTGCTTCATCCAGATAAATTTTTATATGTTGAAAAATCATTTATAGTTTATAAAATTAAAGTATACAACTTAAAATTATTTCGACTCACAGAATCATGTCTGTACCTCTTTTTCCCATAACTCCTTCAGATCATCAATTAAAGGTTGTAGATATACATCAATTTCATTATCTGATGCGTTCGGATCCAAAATCAACAGTGACATAAAAATAAATGGTTCTTTCATGCACTTTCAAGGTGATACATCATATAAACTAGCATCACAGGCCACATGCTATAAGAGGTACTCATATTAAACGAGAATCTACAGCTCAATGTAATTTAAGTACCATCTTGGAACGTGCATTCGAAGATGGATTTTTAATTTATCAAAAAAGAATAATTTCGTATTAAAATTTTTTGATCAAAAATTTTAATAGAGTTTTCTCTAAAATAAAAATATCTTTTTTATTTATAATTTTAGAAGCATACAAAATAGTACATAAAATAATTTAATTGTAACAAGTAACAGCAATGTGCATTGTGTTAGTGAAAAAATAACAAGTAACAACAATGTGCAATGTGCATGCCGGCCCCGAGCCGTTCCCCATCCCTGTCCCCAGCTCGAACCCATCCCCAAAAAAAAAAAGATGAAGTCGACTCACCTCGACAGCGACAGCGGTGGTAGAGGAAACCAGGACGGCTGAGGAAACTGGAGGCACGGCACGCGGGATGCCCGAGGGGAGGAAGCTCGTTGGAGGGGGAGAAGAAGCCGGACTGTCGGGGGGGGACGAGGAAGCTCACGGGAGGGGGAGAAGAAGCCGGATTGTCGGGGGAGGGACGAGGAAGCTCGTGGGAGTGGGAGAAGAAGCCAGACTGTCGGGGGGGAACGAGGAAGAAAAATGAGTTTTTGATGGGAGTTGATGGGATGTGGGGTATTCGCGATGTAAATTTTAGTCACTAATAATAAATTTTTATCGTAAATAATTTGAATGAAAAAATATTTAAATGAAACAGAAAGTTTTGTCGCTAATAAGATTATTAGCGATGGAAATATTTTTCGTCGCTAATAATTTCCTTCAAAAAAAAAATTCGATGAAAAATTCATCCACTGAAAAAATATTATTTATGATAAAAATATAGAATTTTGTCACTAATTACATAATTAGCGACAAAATTTTTTTTCATCGCTAATAATTAATAAAAAATAATTTCTCATTTAAAAATAATTTCTCCTAACCAAGTCTTGTTCCTCGTATTATTTTTTTCCATTCATTTTCCATTCATCTCTTAGCCACAATAATGCAATAATATATGTATATATGTGTATATATATATATATATGTATATATGTATACATATGTGTGTATATGTATATATGTATATATATATACACATATCTTTTTCAAAGTGATTTTAGGTTCAAAATGATTTTACTAAAGAAAAAGGATTAGCAGTTCTGATCGGATATAGATTGGATCATGCAGGAAGCATGAACTCCAGTACCCAATGGGCTATCATGGAAAAAGCACAGAAAACTTAGCCAACGAGGCCTTATGCATCCCATTAACATGTTCAATACCATTTACTTGTATGCAACGCACTCTACATAGATACTTAAAGAGGACAAAAAGTATAGAGGATAATTGAACAATACTGTAACAAAATACATAAAAGAATCAAAATCTAATTGCCAACCTGTGAGTGTACTCCTCCTCCTCCTGCATGCTGTCATCTCTGGGTCCGAGACAGACTTAGATTTATCATGATGTATATATATATATAATAATGCAGACATCCAAGGGCGCAACTCTACCATCCTCTAGATTTACCATCATCTTTATTCTAGGACTACCCTTCGACCTTTCCATGCCCCAATATTTGCGACAACATAATCTTTATAGGCCATGACTTTTCACGTGCCTTTTATATACACATATCTTAATATTCTACATAACTTTATTTTGCACATATTATTTTTTAAAACTATTTTATAATTTTTTATAAATATAAAAAAATTTATTATAATATTTATCCTTCAATATAAAAGTTTTTTTAAATTTTTAAAATTTTTAAAATATTAGCGATGCAATTTTTTATCGTTAAAAAACTTTTTAACGATGGAAAGCTCTATATCCGTCGCTAATACTTTAGTTTTGTAAATTTTAAAATTTTTTATTTTTTTAAATATTAACGATGAAAAATTTATGTCATAAATAATTGATGATATATAACCATAAAATGAATTATCATCGTAAACAGTTTATTTTTTACGATAAATAGTTTTCATTATAAATTATTTTTTATTTTTAAATTTTTAAAACATGCTTATTGGTGATGAAAAACATATTTCCATTGCTAATAATTGAACTATTAGTGATGGATATGCTTTTATCGCAAATAGTTTATAATTTATTTTAATTTTTAATTTTTTAATTATTTATAACTAAAACATTTTATTGTGAAAAATACCTTATTAGCGATGAATATTTTTCTTGCATGGCAAATACCTTACTTTTTGAATTTTTATTTTTTTTATTTCTCAGTTATTAGTGATGAAATATTTCATCATAAATTATCAATATTTTTCAATGAAAAAATATATTTTTGTCACAAATATTCTACTTATCTACGATATTTTTATTTTCATCATAAATAATTTTTATGTTTTAAATTTTTAATTTATCTAACTTTTTAAAGTATTAACGATGAAAATTTTATCATTAATAATTCTTATTTGTGACACAAAATCATCTTTCATCATAAATAATTAAATTAGTTGCGATGCAAACTTACATCATAAATAATTAAAAATATCTATTTTTTAATTTTTCTTGACTTATTAGTGATAAAAATTTTAGTCATAAATAAGGATTATTGATGATGAAAATATTATTTTCATCACAAAACTTTTGACTATTATCAATGAAAATACTTTCCTCGCTAATATTTGTATATTTATAATTTAAAAAATAATTTTTTATTTATGATAAAAATATTCATCAAAAATATGCTATTTATTACAATGGAAGTTATTTTTCATCGTTAATTTTTTTTATTTAAGATAAAAATTTGGAATCATCGTAAATATTTTATTATTATGATGAAAATTTTTTTACGTTGTTGATATTCGTATTTGCAATGAAAATTATTTTTATCATAAATAAATTCATCGCTAAAAATCTCTTCCCTTGTAGTGCTTCTAATGTGTGTGGCCCCATAGGTTCGAACCTAAGTCGATAGTACAGAAATAAATTTTTATACTAATCAATGTAATCATCTAACAATGAGATCTAACGTTCAGATAAACTGAATGATTATAAAGTAACGTTAAAAAATCTACGGACATATGGTTAATGTATAATTTATCTCTTTGATCCTAATACTCAAGGTGACCTAGAGTTTAACTGTCAACCCTGAAATAGTTAACTATATTTATATTTTAACCTTTCAAATCTATTTCATAGATTATCCTAGTCAAGATTTTACTAAATTAAAATATACTAATGCATTAACTTCTACTTATTCGAAGGGGTCAATCTCATTTTTACTCACACATCGATTTGACAAGTATTTGACTGCACTCAGAAATCTTCCGTCACTGAATTAAAAGTTCAAGTAGTTTGGTACTAAAGTATAGTGAGTTACTTGCAAGTCACCATGATGATCTCAAGTCGAAGGGATACTTATATCCATACCCTTCATGAGCTATTTTTGATAGCAAAGTACTCCATAATTGATCATGTTCGATGCGAATATACTCCTACATTCCACCTACATGCCATACTAGTGTCTCCACACTCCTTGGTTAAGAGGACAACCAATATATATGCCATACAACGATCTACACTAGATATCACTATCATCTATTAATAGCATATCATTTGATCGTGAACATATTTAAGGATTAAATGATAAATCTTTCTTTATCAATAAAATATAGTCCTAAAGATTTCATCACAATACAAGAGTTCTAAGAAGATGGATAAAATATGATGAAAAAAGATCAAATAATATTTATTAATAAAATTCATATACAATATACAAATATGAGCACAACTGTCAATAGGCTGACGATTGACTTTGGAACATAATTTTCAGCAGGTACAGTTAATCAGTTTCTTTCAAACCTAAGAAGAGAGTATTGAAATATAGTGAAGTGAATTATGAGATATCTTCGAGGTACTTCCAACTTGAAATTTTGTTTCAAAAATGCAAAATTTGTTCTTGCTGGTTATACAGATTCTGGCATGGCTGGAGATATTACACAAGAAAGTCTATTTCAGGCTACTTGATTACTTTTGCAAAGAGAGCTATGGTTTGGCAATTCAGATTACAACAATGTGTTGCATTGTCTACTATAGAGGCTGAATTCATTGCAGTTACAGAAGCATGCAAAAAGTTGCTTTGGATGAAAAAATTTATGCAAGAACTTGGGTTTACACAAAAAAGGTATGTGATATTTTGTGATAGCCAAAATGCTATCCATCTTGATAAGAATCCAACTTTTCATGGTAGATCTAAGCATATGTACGATATAATTGGATATGACTTGTTCTTGATTCCAAGTTACTTGAGCTTAAGAAAATTGACACCGATGATAATGGCTCAGATATGTTGATAAAAACTCTACCAAGAGGAAAGTTTGAGGCTTGTCGGTTGGTTACCAATTTGACAAATTTCTCCACATAGTCGGAAAGGGGAGAATTGTTGGGCTTTTGGGTTCCCTTTCTATGTGGAGAAAAATCCAAAGTTTAGCTTATTTTGGTTGAGATTATTTGTGGATATGGCCCATGCTTAAGTCCACTATGAATCATATAAATATGACTTTTGTTGCCCTAATTTTGAGAGAGAGCGTTCAGCCACTTGAAGAGAAAAAAAGAGAGAGAAAGAGAGAGAAAAACACAATCTTGTGAGTTTTGGATAGCTCTGTACAGTTTTGGTCTAGTTAACGATCGGAAGGTCATTCATGGTCTGATTGAGCTGATTTTTGGTAACAATTAGAAGACACATGGTTCTTCAACTTCAACGGTGCTGATCATAATTTGGAGGATTGAAAACCTAGTTTTCATGGCTTGGAACAGAGGCTATATTTTGGCGACTTTTCTCCATTCTCTTGTTGTTTCTTTCTTGTTATTTCATAGTAGTTGGAATTATGGTTTGGCACTAAGTTTGTGAGCTATTTGTTGTTGTTTGTGGCTATTGTAAATATTATATTGATTATAGTGAAGCTCTTTTTGATGGATCTTTGGTCCCGTGGTTTTTATCCTTCACGTTGGGGGGGGGGGTTTCATGTTAAAAATTGTGTGTTCTCTTTTATAGATTTTTTTTTGTACATTCTTGGGCATATTTGTGTGTTAGATATTTACTTTAGTTATTGAAAATTTTCGTTCTTCATAGATTCACTCAAGTAGGAAAGGATTGCACACCTTGATTGTCACCATCTCCTTTCTCAACAAAAAGTATATCTTTGGCCTTCCTGCTTACTCTCCAAAAATTGTGAATTTCTACCATTCCTTGTGTTTAACATGTCTCAAACCAAAACACTGCAGTAGTCATCAGTAAGAAGAAGCTCCCTCCTAGTCCTTCCTTATTAGAGAAAAAAAAAATCCACCACCATTTACAGAGCAGAGCTCTGTTCATGTTTCTAGTGTCAAGTATTCTAGGCCTTCCTCTTCTTGGTGTTTGCAAATTAACTACCAACTCCTAAAATGAATTCCCTTGGTTCTATTAGGCTTTTCTAAAAGAAAGTATCATGTATGGATACAATTTCGTTCACTACCTAT
The DNA here is from genome assembly GCF_000442705.2 of Elaeis guineensis. Lineage (NCBI taxonomy): Eukaryota > Viridiplantae > Streptophyta > Magnoliopsida > Arecales > Arecaceae > Elaeis > Elaeis guineensis. The sequence goes on from NC_026003.2 coordinate 2,293,802, forward strand.
AAGGAAGGCTGGTGAATACCTGGACCCTTGCTTCCCTATATTAGATAAACAGAGAAGGAGCAATTGGCAAAAAAGTAAGAAAAAGAAAGATTGGGGCTACTTCGAGGCAGCCCAACCTCTCCAACGTATACACCAAAACTTTAGTGGCTAACCAGAGAGCCTTCTCATTAATATGGAAGAACTTCAATACAATCAAGTCACTAACAGTTAGAGATGAGAATAAAGGAATATTTGGGTTTTGCTATAGTGCTCCAAAGTCTTTTTTAGTCAATTTATTATTGGCTTTTTTCTAGCTATTCATTTTAAGATCGACGGTACTGATTTATTTATGAACAATTAGTTTTAACTGATCATATGTATGGCTAATATGGTAAATAACTCAAATTTCAAATGCAATCCAGAAACCAAAAATTGGTGGGGTATCTTAGAAGTCGCACCCCTCCTTCCTCCATCCCTGGACCACTATCCTTTCCTACCAGAGATTGGCATGTGGTGGAGGGGAGGTGAGCGGCGGAGGTGGAGGAGAAAGGGGGCGGTGGGCTGGAGCAATGGAAGAAGAAAAGAGGTGGGGAAGCGAGTAGTGGCTATGGGGAGGCGAGCGGTAGAGGAAGAAATAGGGTGGCGTGTGGCTGCAGTAAGGCAAGTGTCAGAAGTGGAGGTGGAGGAAGGAGGCAGCAGGCCCGAGCTGCAGAAGGGCAAGGGGTGGTAAGCAAACGGTGGTGGTAGGAAGGCAAGCAATGGAGGAAGAGGAAGAAGGGGATAGCATATGACTATGGGAAGGCGAGCGGCGAAGATGGAGGAAGGGGGTGGCAAGCCTGAGTGGTGGAAGGGGAAAGGTGGTGGAGAAGCAAGCGGCAACAATGGGGAGATAAGCGGCAAAGGAAGAAGAAGTGGGGCAGTGTATGGCTACAGGAAGATGAGTGGTAGAGGCGAAGGAGGAAGGGGGTGGTGGGCCCTAGCAGAGGAAGGGAAGAGACGGTGGAGAAGGGAGCGAGCGGCGGTAGGGAGGCAGGCGGCAGCAAGGAGAAGCTATGAAGAAGGACGATGATTAAAAATTAATAACATATTATTTTTAAAAAATAATTAAATATAAGAAAGATGGTAGTGTAATGTCTTAAATCCCTTCATAATAAAATATTATTAAAGGAGCACCGTAGCAAATGCCGAACTTTTTTGATGTAAAAAGATTGACGGCTATCAAACAAGGTAGTCCATTAAGTAAATGCATGGCACACATTGTTCGATGGTTGTCTATCTTGTGATGGTGGCCATCCAAGGATGCAGAATACTTTGCAGTGTGTGGACCACACCGTAGAGGATCTTAGTAGAAACTAGAACTACTCACACGAAATATCGGATAAATGCATGAATTAGTGGTTAACTCCAACTTGAATGCTAAGGTTCCAATTATCTTTAGCATCTTCAGGGCCCATGATACCTGACCCCTTTAAGCACTGATGATCTATTATAAATCAAAGTTTTACCAACAAAGACAAAGATAAATTTTCTTAGATATTTCTGAAATACTTGGAAGGTGGACAACATAGTAAAAAGACCAAATGGCATCACTAGAAAGTCATAGTGGCCATGATGTATCTTAAAGATTATTTACTCTATATCTTCTTGAAGAAAGACCGCACGCCTGATCGATCACAACAGGGTGCAATAGAATTCAAAAATTTTTGATCCAACGTGCGATCCAATTGAGATCTGATATCGATCGTAGCTAGATCGATCATGCATCTAGATTAAGAAAAAATAAAGATTTAAATAATTTAAATCAAAATATTAAGATGATCACATCACCGTGTGTGGGTAGAAGAACTCCACAGTCCGATGATCGTGGAATCTCAAGGTTTGCTGTTGAGCTGCACACGTGTCCAGCCCCTATAGGTATCCACTCAGGCTCAGACTAGGATGCTCTCTTCATCTTCGAATCATCTACTCCTAGATGAATTTGCAAGCTCCTGGGTCATCCTTGGATCTAATCTCCGGTACGGATTCAATCAATGCTTGATTGCAGCCTTTTTGTTTCTTCAAGTAGATCGGATAGAACTCGACACTTTGAGACCACCAGATGGAATGCCCAACACCTTTGGATGTGGGAGAGGATCAAAGATCAGAGAAGAGAGAGGAGATGGTGTGGAGAAGAGGAGAGAAGGTGTGGAGATAATCTTTTGGTGATTAATTATGTCAAACCGTCTGACAGGAGCCCTTTTATAGATATTTGATCAGATCAAATGCCTTAAAGTAGAAAGACTGTTTGGTACCACCCTATCTAATTTCTTTCTTCATTTTGTCACACAAAATTGTGAAAAAATTCAGATGTGGCGAGTGCAAGGGATAAAGATTGTTGTCGCCCAAGCAAATCCTCTCCAATTTGAATTCAAACGCTTCAAATTCGAATCTGAATTTAAATCTAAATTTGAATTTAGATATAACCACCTCCTTCTTATCCTTATCATCTCAAATTAAATTTAAACTTTTCTAATTAAAATGAACTTTATCCATATCCTTTCTCCTTATCCACAAGGTGGTGTCCCTTTTGATCTCATCCATTTGGGGGTCCCATCTAATCTCTCTTGAATATTTTATGTAGAAAAGTGGAGTTGGCACCCCATCTTTTAATTCTTACATGATGGAAGGCTTCAGGGACTCCGACTCTTATTGTCCTAATGAGCTTGCTTAGATTTGGTTAGACTCTATCTAATAGGAAGCCCAAATCAAGTAGGAGAGAATGGATTTAACCATATGCTAGTATGGCTTCCTTAAACCCAAAGCTAGGACTTAATTAATCCTAACCCAATCAGACCACACTTAGCCTAATTATACAATCCTAGACCAAAATTCTTATTTGTATGACCTCATAGGTCCAATTCTATCTGGTAGTGAGTATGTTGTGATCTCTATCAGCAACATCATCGAAACTCTTTTTGATAAATCAAAATTTTTTCTAATTCAAACAATTAAGAATCATTGATCATCAAAATGATTCTTAATTAGTCTCACAATCCACCGGTGATATTTAGCAGTATATGGTGATAATCTAGCAGAACTAAATGATGAACCTCTAGATACAGTTATCGTATGATTCGATTCTTCTATCATAGATTTCGATATGATATAGGTTAAGGATAACTCGTCAATCTGATTCTTGTCATATGTTAGAATCAATTCAACTCAAGTCCGATGTGAAACCTAATAGAAACACCTTTCTATTTTTATACTACCATGATCATAGGCTTTAGGACTCAGTCTTATAATCTACATAGAACTACTCCTCATCTATTGAGATCGATAGATTCTATCTTGGTATGCACCCTATTCCTACAGTGAGTCTACTATAGTCAACATATACCTTAAAGCTCCATATGGCTAAGAGATTGAGTTATAGTATAGTCAAACTATAGCAACTTCATTATGAATAGTTAAGATATTGTGGGTCAAAGAACTAGTCATACTACCACAGTATCGAGTTACTCACTGATGAGTAGGTAGATATCCTTGTGACTACTCATGTTTGGTCACGCTCAGTATCCTTATTTCTAACAAGCACTTACACTCTTGCTTCGATGTCTCCATATTATAGATTCAAAACTTATCTATCCTAAGGAAGTGATTGTACACCAATCTCTTCGAATCAAACACCAGCTCTGTGATGATTCTATAATTGAAAGCAATTTATGAATTAATTATAATGACCCATGTCTCAAATTCTCAACTCTTAAGAATATGTATCATTATTTTCATTAACTTGAAGGATGATTCATAGACACTTAAAACACAAATATGAATGAAAATAAATCTAACTTTATTAATAAGTCAATATTACAAAATATATTCTAAAAAAGTTTTATAAGTGTGGGCCAATCTGGCTTGTAGGACATACATCTAACAATCTCTCACTTGATCTAAAGTCAATTGGCTATAAATCTAAGTTTCATCTTCTCAAGATGGGCTTCAGTCTTTTGCTGACTTAATTGCTGCACAATAAGTTAGTTATGTTGTCTGCAGTGTCGACTCTCTTTATCTTGACGATCCCTTCTCGAGGTAATCAGAGATGAGGTGGAATCGTCATTCGATATGCTTAAATTTTTTATAAGACATCGACTTCTTAGCAAGAGCTATGGTGCCATTATTGTCGTAAAAAAATGGGATAATATCTGATGGTATTACATCTAGCTCTGCAATAAACTTCTTCAACCAAAATACCTTCTTAGCAGCTTCTTATGTGGCAATATATTCTGCTTCTATTATGGAGCTGTAATAATAGACTGCTTGGAATTCTTCTAGCTTACAGCCCACCATTGCACAAGAAAATACTACCTGATGTTGACTTTCGATCATCAACGTCAGATATAAAATCTAAGTCAGTATAAACTTGTCCCCTTAATTCTCCATTATCAAAGATCAAAAATATATCCTTAGTCCTTCTCAAGTACTTAAGGATACATTTCATAAAAGTTCAATATTCTTTCTTTAGATTTGATTGATATCTACTTGTGACACTCATGGCATGGACGATATCAGGTAGTGTACAAAGCATGGCATACATGAGTCTCCCAATTATTGAAGCATATGAGATCTTGCTTATGCGTCCTATCTCTTCCGATGTATTGGGGCACATCTTTTTGAAGAGATAGATTCTATTTCTGAAGGGTACAATCTCCTCTTGAAGTTTTTCATACCGAACTTTTTCAGCACCTCCTCAATATATATTTTTTGTGAAAGGCCTAGCATCCTTTAAGATCTATCTCTATAGACCTTAATCTCCAAAATAAAAGATGCTTCTCCTAGATTTTCATGAAAAATTTTTTAGACAACCATAATTTGACCGACATCAGCATGAAAATATCATTTCTAATAAGGAGTAGATCATTCACATACAATATGAAGAATATGATAGCACTCCCATTGACCTTTTTGAAGACGCACGATTCCTGTTCATTTGTGATGAAATCAAATGATTTGATTATATTATTAAAATATACGTTCTAACTTTGAGATGCTTACTTGAGTCCATAAATAGACCTTTATAATTTACAAAATTTATGATCATTATCACTGAAAGTGAAACCAAACGGCTATTCTATATAGATATCTTCCTCAAGATATCCATTTAGGAATACCATTTTTACATCTATTTATCATATTTCATAATTGAAATATGCTACAACGACAAGCAATGTACTGATGAATTTAAGCATAGCCATAAGCGAAAAGATATCCTGATAGTCAATGCCTTTGCGCTAACTATAACCTTTTGCTACGAGCCTAGCTTTAAAGATCTCTATCTTTCCATCTGCACTAATCTTTCTCTTGTAGATTTATTTATATTGACTAGGTACAATACCTTCAGATGGGTCCACTAAGGTCCAGACTTGGTTTGAGTGCATCAAGTCAATTTCTAACTTCATTGTCTCTAATCATTTCTTGAAGTCGATATTTGATATCACCTCATCATAGATTTTGGGATCATCTTCATGTGCCCCATTTCTTGTGAGGAATATTTTCTCTACATTCTCTAAGATAATATCTAAGTACCTCTTAGGAGGACGCTCTACTTAACCTACGAGGCAGAGGAGGAGATGCACAAATTGGCTCTAACTGAATCGGTTCCACAAGTTCTGAAGCTTGTTACTTTTCAGAGACTTTTTTCTTAAACCCAATCTGTCTTCCCATGCCTCTATCTTGAATAAACTATTTTTTAAGAAAGACTATATGTCGACTCACAATTACATTGTGATCTTCTGAAAGATAGAAATAATATCCTAAAGACTCCTTAGGATATCCAATAAAATGAGCTTTAAGAGACCTTGTTTCTAATTTGTCTGTCTATTATCGTTTGACATGGGCCGGACAATCCTAAATCTTGAGGTGACTCAGACTCGATTTCTTACCATGCCATATCTCATATGGTGTGGTAGAAATAGTTTTAGATGGAACCCTATTCAGTAAATAAATTACAGTTAATAGACTATGACCCCAAAGAAAAATGAAAAGATCAGTGAAGCTCATTATGGATTGAACCATATCTAATAGGATCTGATTTCTCTATTTTGAAAACTCATTGAGTTGAGGTATTTCAGATGGAGTCCACTATGAGACTATGCCATGCTCTTTGAGATAACCTAAAAATTTTTACTAAGATATTCACCTCCTCAATTTGATTGAAGAATCTTAAGAAACTTTTTAGTTTATTTCTCTACTTTATTTCTGAATTTTTTAAACTTTTCAAAGCTTCAGACTGGTGTCACATAAGATATATATACCCATATTATGAAAAATCATCGATAGAAATTATGAAGTAGGAATAATCTCCTCTAGCTGGCACATCAAATGGGCCGCACACATCTGAATATACTAGAGCAAGTATCTCTGTAGTCCTTTCCCTGTGTCCTACAAAGAAAAATTTGTTCATTTTTTTTTAAGGTATGATTCATAGATCGGATATGATTCGAAAGTTAATGGACCTAAAAGTTCGATTTTCTCTGGCTTGTTAATCCGATCTTCTCCTATATTGTTGCCCAGCTATGCAACCCAAGAGGGGGGGTGAATTGGGTTTCTAAAAATTTTAAGCCCAACAAATAACTTATGAAGAACAAAACAATGGCTTTAAATCAATATTAATTACCTAAAGTAGTATTGCAAGGATATAATAAAGAAATAAGATAAAGCGATAAAGCACACCACAAACACAAGGATTTATAGTGGTTCGGTGCTAACCTTGCACCTACATCCACTCCCCAAGATCCCACTTGAGAATTTCAATCCACTATCCTTTGTATTCAACCCGAATACAAAACATCGAAAACTCCGACACTAGCTATCCCAAGCTAGAATACAAGACGTCGGAAACTCCGACCCTAGCTATCCCAAGCTAGAACACTTATTTCTCGGGTACAAGCAAACCCAAAACACTCCGATTTCAGGTTCGGATCAACCTTTCCTTGTTTTGAAAATCCTCCAAAAATAAGAGCAAAAACTCACAAAGAGTAAGAATATTTAGAGCACAGATTAATACAATAACAGCTCCTTAAATGAGCAAATATAACAATAAAAGCTTTACTCAAATGAAGAACCCCTTTTTCAGATTTTCTCAAGATGAATGAACGGTTGAACGCTTGAGAAGAGGTTGATTGTTGATTGAAGATCTCTTGAAAGCTTTGAACGATCTCTAGATCAAGGTTGAAACGATAGGCGTGAAGAATTCTCTCCTTGAAAGATCTTCCTTTTCTCTTTCACAATCTCTCTGGTATATTGTGGATCCTCTCTCTTTTTCTCTATGGATATTTCGTTGATCTCAGGCTTTTTCTTGCAAATTTTGGATCCTCTCTTCTGTTCTTCTCTTTTTCCTCTCTTTCTCTTCGCATTTGATTTCACGTTTGATCCGCTATTTAATCTGCAATTTCTTTCATCATTTAAAGCATTTTGTAGCATTAGAAGCAAGAGAAAATAATTTAGGCAGATAAAGAGCCGTTAGAGGATTTTTAGGAAGCATAAATGGTAATTAAAATGGGCAAAAAAATAGTCGTTGCTGATATTTTCCGTCGCAGGGGTCGACTCATGAGTCGACTCATGCTTCAGGGGTCGACTCATGAGTCGACCTCTGTTGCAAAAACCAGAGAATGCTTTTCTGGAATTTTTTGGCTCAAATTAGCAGGGGTCGACTCATGAGTCGACTCATGCCTTGTGGGTCGACTCATGAGTCGACTCACAGGTCGTGCCAAGCCAGAAAACTAGCGTGCCAAGGAGAATTTTTGCGTGCCAATCAGCTCACAGTGCCATGAGTTGACTCATGAGTCGACTCATGCACTTCAAACCTTCATAACTTCAAAAATATAAGTCCAAACACAATGAAATTTTCACCAATAGATTTCAAATCATTTGTTCTACCAAATGATACTATCAAATCAGGATTTTAGTGAAATTATGATTTTGCCCTTGAAGAGCATAAGGACTTTTTCATTTTAAAATATTGTATCCCTTCAATCTGCTTTGTAATCATCAAAATCAATCTAGGAGCAACAATCTCCCCCTTTTTGATGATGACAAAACATATGAACAAAAATATTTATGTTAATGCATTAATTTTAAAAGAATCCATTATAGGTGTATATGCTTGAAAAGAGTATGATTCTTTTGGCATGTAATATAAATGCAAAAATAGTTTGTCCATTTTCTTAAAGATTTGAAAAGGGTATTAGATTATTTTGAGTTCAAGATATATCAGAGCAAGAGAAGATAAATAACTTTTTCTATGTATCAGAGCAAAAATAATTTTTACAATGATATCAGAGAAGATTTTATAATGTATCAGGACAAGAAAATTTTTAATGTATCAGAGAAAATTTCATACAGTATCAGAGTAAATGTTATAATATATTAGAGAAACCTTCACACTGTATCGGATCAAATGTTATCATGTATCAGATCAAGTTGAAAGAAATTGTAGGATGTATCAGAGTAAAACAAATTTCTTATTGATGTATCAAGGTGAGCAAGTTTGAATATCAGAGCTTATATATAAAAAAAATACTTATTTGCATTGTACTTATGATTTTGCTTTTGATGGATAACTTTTTGTTAAAGTTCTGTCTGATACCAAATTTTGATACCAAAATTTTTCAAAGTTTTGTTTAATCTTTTAATCCTTGTTTTTGTCTAATTTCTCCAATATTTGTTCAATTTCTTCAATATTTATTTTAATTTAATTTCTCCCCCTTTTTTTCATAATTTAGGGTTTTGCTTTTTGTCTAATTTCAATTTTTTGTTTAATTTTAATTTCTCCCCCTTTTTGACATCATCAAACATAGTTAACTCTTTCTTTTCTTTTTCTGAAATATTCTTTAATTCCTTCCTCTTTAGAGTTTTTCACAGATGTTTGCTCCCCCTTAATATAGCAATTATCAATAGCAAACAACAACAAGGAGAAGATAATATTTCAATAGATGTATCAGAGATTGAAATATAATCATTACAAAGATATAGGTAAAAGATGATTTCATTAATATCATAATTGTTTCAATACATAAAATTCAACCAGCTAAATATCAATACATGGCCCCAAGGTATAGATCCTAGAACAAGATACTAACTCCTAAGATTTAGATAAGTCAATGATCAGAGTCATCAGATATAGTATGAGAAGATGATGGATCAGAAGTGCGTCCTCTACCCCGTCTGCCTCTGCCACGAGTAGGAGAACGAGATGAACTGGGAGGCTGAGAACGCTGAGATACTAGGGCTGATACCATGAGTCTGATAGAATCAAGGACGTTCAGTGCTCTGGAAATAGATTGAAGTAGAGCAGTGAACTGGGTGGTAGCATGCTCACTCGATCCTCTGATCTCTTTCCTCAGTAGCTCATATCCACCTTCTAATGCTCCTCTGAGCCTTCCAGCCTCTGCAGTGAGGTCTGTGACCTCAATAGTAGACTCCTGTGGCTGGGGATGGGCCAATGCAAGAACTTGCCCCTACAAGTCAAGAACTCTGCCAGTAAGTCTCCAGACTGTATCCTCAAGCTGCTGTATCCTGACGGACTGATCTGAAATCATCTGAAATACAGTGGAGATGTGGGGAGTAATGGTCTGATCAAAAGAAGTAGCTCCAGGTGCAAAAGAAGTACTACTCCACTGGCTAGACAACAAAGAAGCCACACGCTGAGATATATGCTCGATCTGATCATCAGCCAGTCTGAACTCTGATGGAGGTGCTCTGCTCTTTGGCTGATACACTGGTGTGGCCATCCTAGTAAACTCAGAAGGTCCAGCCTCAGTATCAGGAATGAACTGGGTATCTGGTGAAGCTGCCCTGAAATCATGTACAGGAGAAGATGGACCTTCTTCTTCTACTCTGCCTTCAGTTCTGTCTTCAGCTCTTTCCTCAGCTCTCTCCTCAGCTCTTTCTTCTGAGCCCTTGTTCCAACCACCAACAGTCTTTGTAATTCCCATTCGGTGCAGGCTGTGTTGGTTGAAAGTGTCCACATGTGAGAGCTTGGTAGGTGTCTCCCCCTCACAGCTAACTCCAAACCTCTTAAAAACTCTAGTAAGGGCCATACCATAAGGCAAGTGTGCCTTGGATCTGTTCAAAGTTTCTCTCATGGCCTCTATCATAAGTGCAGGGAGGTTTAGGGGGGTCTGAGTGATGATATGAAACATGACACATACATCTCTGCCAGATAGTAAGTCATGTCTACCACTCCTAGGAAAGAATAGTTTTGTCACAATCTGATGCAGGACCCTCATCTCAATGGACAGTAGCTTTGCTTCCAATCTGTTTAAACTTCCTGAAAAATCTTCTCCTAAGATAATTCTGATCCCTTCTTCTTTAATTGGGAGTTCCATATATGAGTATCCTTCACTAGGCAACTGAAGTATCTCTCCCAATATCCTAGAATCCAAACAGATGTCAATCCCCTTTACAGTTGAAGTCACAGACCCGTTTCCATAATTTAGGTTCTGGTAGAACTCTCTGACTAGATCAACATAGGTGACTTCCTTAAGAGAGCAATAAAGTTCCCATCCTTGATTTTTGATCTTGGTAGCAAAAGTAAAGCCTTCTTTCTCAAAGAACCGAAAATCTATATTTTTCCCGGTTTCTACTTTTCTATCAGAAAGAAGATTTACACTGGGGCTTATGGAGGATTGAGAGGGACCTTGAGCAGGTACTGAAACTGGATTGGGAACAGTGGAAGACTGAGCATGCCTTTTCTTTCGGATAATTTCCTCAGGCTCTCGGATTGATTTCCTCCTTTGGGGAAGTTTCATCTTTGGAGCCATATCCAAGAAGGTAGCAGACAAGAAGACTTGAATTTAGTGGAGGAGGGATCACAAAAGAGTAAAGAAGAATTTTGGTGGAGAAAAGAAGTGGATTTTGAATGAACGGTGAAGTTCTAGGGCACGTTCCACCCGCGCCTATCACTGCGAGAAAGCACAGAAAAGTCCTTTTCAAGGAGGCGATTTTTGGTGAAGAGAAGGAGGGAGAATTGTCTCGAAATTGATCCTTGGATTTGGAGCAAAACAAAAGTTTGAGAGGACGGCTTTCGGAAGGAAGATGACGAGAAGATGAGTCGTCTCATAAACAAGGTTTCCCGTTTTAAAAAAATGAACCCGATGGAAGTTGGTGGGATTTACAAGTTTGCCATTGAGTCGACTTATGGGGGTCGACTCATGAAGTTCAGAAATTCAGAAAAAATGCAAATAAATTCCAGAAAAATTTAAAATTTTGGGAGAAGGAATTTTGCTCAATGATAAGTTTTTAGAGAGATAAATCTGAGCTTTTGAGACCAGGATAGATGTTAAAAATTGAGCTCTAAGAGTTTTTGACATCTATTCTTTGAAAATTGAGAAATTTCAGACAAATGGATCTAGAATTCCTAGATTTCTCCTAATTTCACAGAATCTTTCCTCACTAAGGGCCTTTGTAAAGATATCAGCTAATTGATTTTCAGTGCAAACATATTCAAGAATTATATTTTTGTTTTGAACATGCTCTCTTATGAAATGATGTCTTATTTCAATATGTTTAGATCTTGAGTGTTGTATTGGATTTTTAGATAGATTTATGGCACTTGTATTGTCACATTTTATTGGAGTTTCATTAAGTTTGATTCCAAAATCTTCGAGTTGTTGCTTAATCCACAAGATTTGAGCACAACAACTTCCGGCTGCAATGTATTCGGCCTCAGCCGTAGACAGTGCCACCGAATTTTGTTTCTTGCTAAACCATGAGATTAGGTTAACTCCAAGAAATTGGCAAGTTCCACTTGTGCTTTTTCTATCTAATTTACATCCAGCAAAATCAGCATCAGAATATCCTAACAAATTGATTTGTGAGTCCTTAGAGTACCATAACCCTATAGTTTGTGTACCATTTAAGTATCTAAGGATTCTTTTAACAGCATTCAAATGAGATTCCTTAGGATTAGATTGATATCTTGCACATAAGCAAACACTAAACATGATATCAGGCCTACTTGCAGTTAGATATAATAATGAGCCAATCATACCTCTGTAGTATTTTAAGTCTACGCTTTTATCTTCATCATCCTTGTCAAGCTTACTTGAGGGACTCATTGGTGTGCCAATAGGTTTGCAGTTCTCCATTCCAAATCTTTTGAGTAGTTCCTTGGTGTACTTGCTTTGGGTGATGGAGATTCCCTCTTTTGATTGTTTGATTTGGAGTCCGAGAAAGAAAGTGAGTTCTCCCATCATGCTCATCTCGAACTCTCCCTGCATAAGCTTAGCAAAGTCTTGACAAAGGGATTCATTAGTAGACCCAAAAATTATGTCATCAACGTAAATTTGTATAATTAGCATATCATTTTGGTTTCTTTTAATAAATAGGGTTGTATCTACATTGCCTCTTGAGAAACCATTATTTAGTAAAAATTTGCTTAGCCTTTCATACCATGCTCTAGGTGCTTGTTTTAGACCATATAAAGCTTTATTTAATCTAAAGACATGATTGGGAAAAGCATGATTTTCAAATCCAGGGGGTTGTTCTACATATACTTGTTCAGAAATATATCCATTTAAAAATGCACTTTTAACATCCATTTGAAATAGTTTGAATTTCATAAAGCAAGCATAAGCAAGTAGAAGTCTAATGGCTTCTAATCTAGCAACAGGTGCAAAGGTTTCATCAAAATTAATTCCTTCTTCTTGATTATATCCCTTAGCAACCAGTCTTGCTTTATTTCTAATTACATTTCCATGCTCATCTAACTTGTTTCTAAAGACCCATTTTGTGCCAATTATTGAATAATCTTTAGGTCTTTTCACTAAGGTCCAAACATTATTTCTTTCAAATTGACTGAGTTCTTCTTGCATAGCATTAATCCAGTTATGATTATTTTCAGCTTCTTCAAAAGTTTTAGGTTCAAGTTGAGATACAAAAGCACAATGATTAAGTACATCTCTAAGTGAAGAACGTGTTTTTACCCCATGCATAGGATCACCGATAATTAATTCCTTAGGGTGGTTGTGAACATACCTCCATTCCTTGGGTAAGTCATTTGTACCTTGAGGTTGTTCTTGAATTTCTTCACCTTTCTCATTTTGTTCATCTTCTTGATCCTTGTCTTCTGGAGTTGCTGAATCTTTCAGAGTGATCTCCTTCATACCTTCTATTAGTGGATCTGCATCATCAACACCCTCATTCTTCCTTGAAGGAGAATCGTTAGATTCATCAAAGACAACATGTATGGACTCCTCAACTACTAAGGTTCTTTTGTTGAACACTCTAAATGCTTTACTAGTGGAGGAGTAACCTAGAAGGATTGCTTCATCTGATTTTGCATCAAATTTACCAAGTTTTTCTTTGCCATTATTTAATACAAAACATCGGCAACCAAAAATATGAAAATAGGCAATATTTGGTTTTCTTCCTTTCCAAAGTTCATAGGGGGTTTTCTTTAAAAATTATCTTATTAAAGCACGATTTAAAATGTAACATGCTGTGTTAATAGCTTCCGCCCAAAAATATTTTGGAAGGTTGCTTTCACAGAGCATGGTACGGGCCATTTCTTCTAAGGTTCTATTTTTCCTTTCAACTACCCCATTCTGTTGGGGTGTCCTAGGAGTAGAGAAGTTATGGCCAATTTCATTTTCATCACAAAAATTTTCAAAGTCATGATTTTCAAATTCTGTTCCATGATCACTTCTAATATTTTGAATTGAAAACCCTTTTTCATTAGTGACTTTTCGATGAAATTTCGTGAAAATTTGAAAAGTTTCATTTTTGTGAGCTAAAAAGAAAACCCAAGTAAAACGAGAGTAATCATCAATTATTATAAATCCATATCGTTTTCCTCCTAGACTAGTGATTTTAGTTGGTCCAAATAAATCCATATGTAAGAGCTCTAAAGGTCCAGAAGTTGAAATAGTATTTTTGGATTTAAATGATACTCTAGTTTGTTTACCTAATTGGCATGCATCACAAATTCTATCCTTTTCAAAATTTAATTTTGGCAAACCGAGAACTAAATCCTTTTTGATTAATTTTGAAAGAGAATGCATGCTAATATGTGCAAGTCTACGATGCCACAGCCAACTAGTCTCATTTATTTTAGCATTTAAGGAAACTAGGCATTGCATGTCTAATTTAGTTAAATCATTCAAGTCTACCATATAAATATTGCCATGCCTATGTCCTATAAATTTAATGCCATCATTAATAGGACTCGTCACAATGCATACAGTTGATTCAAAACTTACTTTATACCCTTTATCACAGAATTGACTAATGCTGAGTAAGTTATGCTTTAAACCTTTAACAAGTAAAACATTCTCAATGTATTTGGAGGGAGTGATACCAATGTTACCTATCCCGATGATCTTTCCTTTGTCATTATCTCCAAAGGTGACCATCCCTCCATCCTTAGCATCAAGCGTGATGAATTGTGATTCATCACCAGTCATGTGTCTCGAGCATCCGCTGTCAAGATACCATTTCCTGTTTCTTTCTTGGGATGCTAGACACACCTGCAAGCACAGATCAAGTTTCTGTCTTAGGTACCCAAGCTTTCTTGGGTCCTTTCAGGTTAGTCAGAATGGTTCCTTTTGGAACCCATATTTTCTTTGTGTTTGCATATTTGTTAATAAGACATGTGTATGATTTATGTCCTATTCTTCCACATTTAAAATAAGTAATATTTGTAGGCTTTTTGCTTGAATAATTTGCATAAATATCCTTCAAAAATTTTTGTTTCTTCAGGGGTTTATAACCAAGTCCAGCCTTATCATATATAGCTTTCTGATTATCAAGGATCATATTTAGCTTGTTTGAACTTAAGGTGAACTTATCTACTATAGATTTCAGCCTGTTAATTTCATCCTTAAAGTTTTGATTTTCTTGAATCAATGTGAATTTTTCAATTGAAAGAATTTCAGCTTGTTTCACTAAGGACTGATTTTTCAATTTCAGCTCTTTGTTTTTCTTCCCTAGTTTCTTTAATTCATCAATTGAATCATAGAATGCTTCATGCAATTCTTCAAAAGTAAATTCACTAGTGGATTCAGAAGTTACCTCATTTTCATGTGCCATCAGGCACAGATTGGCTTGTTCGGTTGAGGTTTTCTCGTCGGAGCTTGAGTCATCACTCGCACTCCAGGTCGCCATCATTGCCTTCTTTTTGAATTTCTTTGGACCTTTCTTCAATTGAAGACATTCGGATCTGAAATGTCCTGGCTTCTTGCACTCGTAGCATATAGGGGTTTGATCTTTCTCCTTTTCTATACTTTGATCCCCTTTTGTGAATTTCTTTCTCATCCCCTGTTTCCTTTTTCTTAGAAACTTCTTGAATTTTCGGGTGATGAGAGCCATCTCCTCATCCTGATCTTCATCTTCAGAGTCATCTGTTTCATAATCAGGTGAAGTTGTGGATTTGAGGGCAATGGTTCTTTTCTTTTTGATTTCATCCTCTTGATGTTGCATCATGCTAAGTTCATGAGTCATCAAGGATCCAAGAAGCTCTTCTAGAGGTAGAGTGTTCAAGTCCTTTGCTTCTTGGATGGCAGTCACCTTGGCTTCCCAAGTTCTTGGCAGTGACCTGAGAATCTTTCTTACAAGTTCACTGTTAGTATAAGATTTGCCAAGACTCTTTAAACCATTGATTATATCAGTAAAACGAGTAAACATAGCAGTTATGGACTCATCATGCTCTATTTTGAACAATTCATATTTATGTACAAGCATGTTTATTTTAGACTCTTTTACTTGATTTGTTCCCTCATGGGTGACTTCTAACCTATTCCATATTTCTTTAGCAGATGCACAAGTAGAAATGCGATTAAATTCACTAGCATCTAGTGCACAATAAAGAACATTCATAGCTTTGGCATTTAATTGTGCCAATTTCTTATCAACCTCATCCCATTCTTTCTCGGATTTGGTTGACTCCTCACCATCTATAATCTTGGTGGGTGTGTGAGGATCATTCACTATGATACTCCACATATCATAGTCGAGTGCTTGTATGAAAATCTTTATCCGAACTTTCCAATAGGTGTAATTAGACCCATTGAAAAGTGGAGGTCGGTTTGTTGATTGCCCCTCAGCTAGAGAAGTTCCAACATGGGTTGCCATAGATCTTTGGCTCTTTGATTGTTAGATCAAAGAAGGGCTAGAGCACTGGCTCTGATACCACTTGTTGCCCAGCTATGCAACCCAAGAGGGGGGGTGAATTGGGTTTCTAAAAATTTTAAGTCCAACAAATAACTTATGAAGAATAAAACAATGGCTTTAAATCAATATTAATTACCTAAAGTAGTATTGCAAGGATATAATAAAGAAATAAGATAAAGCGATAAAGCACACCACAAACACAAGGATTTATAGTGGTTCGGTGCTAACCTTGCACCTACATCCACTCCCCAAGATCCCACTTGAGAATTTCAATCCACTATCCTTTGTATTCAACCCGAATACAAAACGTCGGAAACTCTGACACTAGCTATCCCAAGCTAGAATACAAGACGTCGGAAACTCCGACCCTAGCTATCCCAAGCTAGAACACTTGTTTCCCGGGTACAAGTAAACCCAAAACACTCCGATTTCAGGTTCGGATCAACCTTTCCTTGTTTTGGAAATCCTCCAAAAACAAGAGCAAAAACTCACAAAGAGTAAGAATATTTAGAGCACAGATTAATACAATAACAGCTCCTTAAATGAGCAAATATAACAATAAAAGCTTTACTCAAATGAAGAACCCCTTTTTCAGATTTTCTCAAGATGAATGAACGGTTGAACGGTTGAGAAGAGGTTGATTGTTGATTGAAGATCTCTTGAAAGCTTTGAACGATCTCTAGATCAAGGTTGAAACGATAGGCGTGAAGAATTCTCTCCTTGAAAGATCTTCCTTTTCTCTTTCACAATCTCTCTGGTATATTGTGGATCCTCTCTCTTTTTCTCTATGGATATTTCGTTGATCTCAGACTTTTTCTTGCAAATTTCGGATCCTCTCTTCTGTTCTTCTCTTTTTCCTCTCTTTCTCTTCGCATTTGATTTCACGTTTGATCCGCTATTTAATCTGCAATTTCTTTCATCATTTAAAGCATTTTGTAGCATTAGAAGCAAGAGAAAACAATTTAAGCAGATAAAGAGCCGTTAGAGGATTTTTAGGAAGCATAAATGGCAATTAAAACGGGCAAAAAAATAGCCGTTGCTGACATTTTCCGTCGCAGGGGTCGACTCATGCTTCAGGGGTCGACTCATGAGTCGACCTCTGTTGCAAAAACCAGAGAATGCTTTTCTGAAATTTCTTGGCTCAAATTAGCAGGGGTCGACTCATGAGTCGACTCATGCCTTGTGGGTCGACTCATGAGTCGACTCACAGGTCGTGCCAAGCCAGAAAACTAGCGTGCCAAGGAGAATTTTTGCGTGCCAATCAGCTCACAGTGCCATGAGTGGACTCATGAGTCGACTCATGCACTTCAAACCTTCATAACTTCAAAAATATAAGTCCAAACACAATAAAATTTTCACCAATAGATTTCAAATCATTTGTTCTACCAAATGATACTATCAAATCAGGATTTTAGTAAAATTATGATTTTGCCCTTGAAGAGCATAAGGACTTTTTCATTTTAAAATATTGTATCCCTTCAATCTGCTTTGTAATCATCAAAATCAATCTAGGAGCAACATATATAACCTAGCTTTAGGTGCCACAAATACTTTTGGTTAACTTTATCTCTAGATCATTTAGATCCTACGGCATTCATTTTTTGCTCGATACAGTTTACAGATATATCGACATGTAACTGAAAGAGACCATTAATAAGAAAACTACTTTCAATTTTATTATTTTCAAAATAAATATTACAGTGATCCTTATAAAATCTAATTACATAATCATCCTGCATTAAGTAAGAGATAGAAACTAGATTTCTGCTCGCAGTAGGTATAAAATAACAGTCTCTTAAAAATAAAATATTTACTGATGATAGTTGAAGAGGGTATATCCTCATGGCCATAGTAGCAATCTTTGCTTCATTTCTGACACGTAGGGTTATTTCTCCTTCCCTCAGCCTCCTGCTATTCTTAAGACCTTGCAAAAAAGTGCACAGATGAGCACTAGATCCAAAGTCAATCACCCAATTGGATGCAGAAAAAACTGTTAGGTTTGTTTCTATAACGAGCATACATTCAGAAGGTCCACCTTTCTTCTTATTCTTCAGGCTCGCCAGGTAAGCTCGGCAGTTTCATTTTCAATGGCTGTCTTTATTGTAGTAAAAATACTTTTCTTTTTGGACGGCCTTCTTCTTCGAAGCTTCCTTCTTCGGCTTATTCTCTACCTTCTGCTTCTTCATAGATTTCTTCTTCTTAGTAGACTTTTTCTTGAAAGAAGTCTACTTCACAGTGAGAACAGAGTCTCTTGAACTCTTCAAGGTACCTTTAGTGGTCACTAGTATTTGACTAATTCATATATGGTGTATTGGATCTTATTCATATGGAAATTTACTGTAAACTGGCTATATGAATCTGTAAGAGATTGCAGAATGAGATCAATCTACACCTCCTTAACCATCGATATCTTGAGCTTCTCAAGCTTCTCTAGATCCTCAATCATTGTTAGACAATGTTCATGGACTAACTGTCTATCACATATTTTCATCTTGAAAAGTCACTTGATACTCTGTAGCGAGTTGCATGATTCTGCTCACCATACAACTCTTGTAGATGAGTCAATATCTGCCTAGCAGTCTTCATGTCTTCGTGTTGGTGCTGCAACTCGTTAGATGTCGAGGCCAATACGTAACACTTAACTTTATGTCATCATCCAACCACTTCTCATGAGATGCTCTCTGATCAGTAGTCGAATGAGCTGGAAGAAGGGTAAGATCCTGATCAAGTACATAGGCTATCTTCTCGAAACTCAAGATGATCTTAAGATTCCATAGCCAATCCTTAAGCTTGATCCGATCAGATGGTTAGTCTCTAGGATCTAAGTAAGAGGGTTTAAAGCAGCCATTTCCTACATAGAGATGAAAGTTCTAGTTAGATTTTATAATTGACTTAATCAATTTATTTTAAAAATTTTATTTAAAAAATAAATTTGGACTTCCACTATTTTTTTAGATCTCTAACACTTCTCGGGTAAAGAAATGAAAACTTTCGCGATTAAGAGATTTTAGTGGGTGCTGTGGTCTCACCGATTGGCTCACCATCTGCCTAATAGTTATTGATGATGGGTCAGTCAATGAGTAGATAACTCTAATCCAATATTTTTCCAAACATGTTGCAGCCAACATCGATCTCTAATTCATGAAGCCTCACTGTGTCTGAAATATTGGCCCACTTATTAGTTAAGTCAGACCCACCATTTATGTGAAATGGAGTCGTCATTGAGTTCCTCATCATATCCAAAATATTGAGTCCAACCCCATCTTCACCCAACAACATCTCAAGCTAATAGCGTGATTGCATCTTTTCGGTGTAACTGAACCATTGTGACCAGTCGAGAACAATCAACTCCGAAAAGGGTCTGCACAACTACAATAGTGAAAGATCGCTAGACTTAATATTTAATAATAAGATTTGGATTTAGATCTCATCTTTAATTAGTTATAACTGTTATAACTAATCCAGTGGCATGGGCTAGCTCGAATCATTAAGCAACCTGATAAAAAATTAAATCGATCAAGTTGGTCAGGTAAGTGTGATCATTGGGAGGATTGCAGATGCTTGCCTTAGACACCATTTGTTTATAATTAGATAAGCATGATTTCAATTAAAAATCATGATTGAGACTTGCCTTAGACATCAATTGACCAATTAGAATCGAATAGGTCAGTTTAGACTCGGGCTCGAACTGCTGAGCCAAATTAGATCTTTAAGTTGATCAACAACATATGGCTGTTGATTGATCTGACGAATCTACAACTATTAGGTCATGAACACACTTGACCCAATCCTAGTCAACTTTTGATTTGGTTTGATTAACCGCTCAAAACTAGACCTAATTGAGCTACCCACACCTATAACCCCATATTTATGCAATAAAATTTGATCTTAAATTTTTAATTTTAGATCTCTTAATTTCATATCTTAATTTTTAATTAAATGTATTATGAACATGGGTTTAGTTTAGATCTCGAAACAATTTCAGATCTAAATAATTTTTAATAATGTATCTCATACAAAATTAATTCATGCAAAACTACACAAAATTTTAGATCTTTAATTCTAAATTTTAGATCTTTAAAGTTTATATTTAGATCTTTAATTCATAATTATAGATCTAAAGTTTTGCATACAAAATAAAAATCTTTTTTTTGCTATTTTTCTTCATAAGACATGACAAGCGGTATCCCTACACATTATAAGAGAATCCATCGATTGGATAAGAGAGAGACTTTAATCTCTACTTCCTCTTATAACCGAACAGCCATAGTGATGTACCCATTTTAGGTACTAGGCTGCTAAGATATTAAACTAAATACACATATCACATATGTATCAGATCTAAACATCTCATACTTCACATAAAATCAGATTGTAATCATAATATTCAGATCTATGCATCTCATGCAATATAATAATTATGTTAAGTTTTATGCACTTAATTAGGTTACTGATTTTTAATCTTCTAATCTTAAGTTTCAGATCTAATTATAACTTTTAGATTAAATATAAAAATCAATCCTAATAAAAGCATAAAATTAAGATCTAATTTAAAACATGCTGATCATATCGAAAAGTTGAAATCTAGATCTAATTCAATTTCAGATTCATGTATAAATCAGATCTAATTGATTTTAGTTTAGATATAAACACAACTCAGATCTAATTTGATTTAGATCTAATCTTAATCTTAGATGCGTAATCTTTAAAATCTAACTCTGATTCCAGCTGAAGAAAAGATCGCACGCCCGATCGATCAAAATAGGGTGTAGTGAAATTCAAAAAAATTTTGATCCAACATGCGATTTGATCGATATCTAATCTCGATCGTATCCAGATTGATCATGCATCTAGATTTAAAAAAATAAAGATTTAAATAATTTAGATCAAAATATTAAGATTATCACATCACCTTGTGCAGATAGAAAAACTCCACTGTCTGATGATCATAGAATCTCAAAGTTGCTGTTGAGCCACATACGTGTCCGACCTCTACAGATATCCACTCGGACTCAAACTAGGATGCTCTCTCCATCTTTGATTCATCTACTCCTAGATGAATCTGCAAGCTCCTAGATCAGCCTTGGATCTGATCTCTGGCAGGGATATGATCAGTGCTTGATTGTAGCCTTTTTGTTTCTTCGGATAGACTGGATGGAACTCGACATTTTGAGACCACCAGATGGAATGCCCAATACCTTTGGATATGGGAGAGGATCAGAGATCAGAGAAGAGAGAGGAGATGGCATGGAGAAGAGGAGAGGAGGTGTGGAGATATTCTTCCAGTGATTAATTATGTCAAACCATTTGATAGGGGTCCTTTTATAAATATTTGATCGGATCAAATGTCTTAAAGCAAAAGGACTGTGCTTGGTACTGCCACATCTGATTTTTCTCCTCATTTTGTTGCACAAAATCATCGTGGAATTCAGATGTGGCGAGTGCAAGGGATACGAGTTGTTGTCGCCCAAGCAAATCCTCTCCGATTCAAATTCAAATGCTTCAAATTCAAATCTGAATTCAAATCTGAATTTGAATTCAAATATAACCACCTCCTTCTTATCCTTATCATCTCAAATTAAATTTGAACTCTTCAAATTCAAGTGAGCTTTATCCCTATCCTCTCTCTCTATCCACAAGGTGGCACCCCTTTTGATCTCATCCATTTGGGACGTCCCATCTAATCTCTTCCGAATATTTCACGTAGAAAAGTGGGGTGCCAACTATTGGTACCCCCATCCTTTAATTCTTACATGATGGAAGGCTTCAAGGACTCCTACTCTTATTGTCCTAATGAGCTTACTTAGATTTGGTTAGATCTTATCTAATAGAAAAACCAAATCAAGTAGGAGAAAATGGGTTTAACCATGTGCTAGCATGGCTTCCTTAAATCAGAAGCTAAAACTTAATTAATTCTAATCTAATCAGACTATACTTAGCCCAACTATACTTATTTGTGTGATCCTATAAATTCAATTCTGTCTAGTAGTGAGATATGTTATGATCTCTATCAGCAACATCATCAAAACTCTTTTCAATGGATCAAATTTTTTTTAATTCAACCAATTAAGAATCATTGATCATCAAAATAATTCTTAATCAATCTCACAATCCATCAGTAATATCTAACAGTATATGATGATAATCTAACAGAACTGAATGATGAACCTCTAGGTACAGTTATCGTATGATTCAGTTCTTCTATCGTGAGTTCTGATAAGACATAGATTAAGAATAACTCATCAAATATGATTCTTGTTATATGTTAGAATTAATTTGACTCGAGTCTGATATGAAACCTAATAAAAATATCTTTTTATTTTTACACTACCATAGCCATGGGCTTTAAGACTCAGTTTCACGATCTACATAGGACTACTCATCTAGTGAGATTGATAGATCTCATCTTGATGTGTATTCTATTCCTACAGTAAGACTACTATAGTTAACATATACCTCAAGACTTCGTATAGTTAGAAGATCGAGTTATGGTATAGTCAAACTACAACAACCTCATTGTGAGCAGTCAAGACACCGCAGGTCAAAGAACTAGTCACATTACTGCAGTATCGAGTTAGTCACTGACGAGTAGGTAGACATCCTAATGATTGCTCGTGTTTGATCATGCTCAATATCCTTATTCCTAATAAGCATTTACACTCTATCTTCAATTTATCCACACCATAGATTCAAGACTCATCTATCCTGAGAAAATGATTGTGCACCAATCTCTTCAGATCAAACACCATTTTCATGATAATCCTATAATCGAGAGTAATTTATGACTTAATTATAATGACCCATGTCTCAAATTTTCAACTCTTGAGAATATATGTCATTATTTCTATTAACTCATAGAACAATTCATAGATACTTAAAACATAAATATGAATGAAAATAAATCCAACTTTATTAATTTATAAGTCAATATTACAAAATATACTCTAAAAAATTTTACATGTGTCAGCCAATCTGACTTCTAGGATATACATCTAATACTTCTAACATAACTGTTTTGATGATACCTAGAGCGTAGGTTAAACTAAGTGAAAATTTTTTGTAGTTTATCCAATAATTCATTAGTCATTGGAACTAGAAATTTTCTTGATGGTAATTTAGTTGATGTAGTGATCCAGATTCTCTATCTCTAACATACTTGTTCCAATGCTGAGCTACAAGAATCCCATTATATGTTATAACAAAACTCAAACTTTGAACAAGATTCTAAGTTTGGATCAGATAGATTATATAATTTTATATAAAGCATTAGAGATTTATTTTAGGCAAAATTAAGGGCCGGCCCATTGGCAGACTGCACCTTAACTTTTAACCCTTGTGGATTAATTTTATGGCATCCAATATATAGGCAAAAATATTTTTAATTTCCAATCGCTAGAGGACAATTATGCCCTCCATAAATTTTCATTCCCAAACTCTTTTCTTGATTTCTCCATTGCCATGTCATCAAACTCCACATTCCCCTACTTAGCTTCTCAATCCTCTATGTCCCTCCATCTTCTTGGCCTAAGACTCATCATCTCTCCAGTGTTGATCAATACAGAGGCTCCTTATATTGTCTTGGCCAACCGGTACCTCCATGTTCGATTGTAGTAATGTGCTCTTCTCTCAATCCACTACCTCTCTTCACTTGTCTGCAGTAATGACTCTCCTGCATGCATCCTCGACCAACCAACTTCGTCCCATCATTTTCACATGCATCAGTTGTTGATGCTTGGAAAAGAGAAGGTAAAATATTTATGTTTGATGGATTTTGAAAATGAAAAGAGGAATACAATGTTATATTGATTCATTAATTTGAGTGCATTAAGTTTGATTTAGTATATTTAATTTTGCTTATATTATGGTTTTTCATAAACAATGCATTGATTTGCTTTTAGTCCATATGTAAAGTATTAGAACCAAAAATCTGCCCTTTTAAGTCTTTTCCTAACCCTCTTACTTAGATCAAAATTGGCACCCTTCATGGGTTGCATCGGATGTAGTAGAGAGTAATTAATAGCAAAAGATGTATGTCTACTTTTATCTTGAATTTTTGAATAGCAAAAGATGCTAAATGCTTTTTGGTGTAAACTTCTCATTTGTGTGTCTTTTTCCTCTTTCTTTTTTGTGCAGTGGTGATCAATCTTGAAATTATTGTAGTTTGCATAATCTCATAGCACAAATCATTATTTACTAGCTGATAACCTAACACATATGGATTAGCAATAATGATCAACCAGTAGCTAATAGCATTAAGCCATTAACAATTTACAATCATATCTTTCTTATGTGATGAACCATATAAATATTTGTGCAAGTTTATTTTTTTATTTTTTAATCAGTAGAGAAGAAAATATATTTAATAAATTATGCATAAATATATCCGTCCAATATCAGCTCATGTGAGCCATATAAGTACCACATATAATGGACCTATGGTGTGCTCCTGGTCATCCGTATGCAACCAAGTGAGGAAAAAAAATAAAAAAGAGCTAGGGACAAAAGGATCATGATTTTGAGAGGAAGGGGATCATGATTTTGGGAGAGTGGGGCGAGATCTATGAGAAAAATAAAGTCCTATTTCTCCC
Source organism: Elaeis guineensis (assembly GCF_000442705.2). NCBI lineage: Eukaryota > Viridiplantae > Streptophyta > Magnoliopsida > Arecales > Arecaceae > Elaeis > Elaeis guineensis. The sequence continues at coordinate 2,318,518 of NC_026003.2, forward strand.
TAACCAAACTCAGCCCCACTACTCTGTCTCTCTCTCTTGCTCTCTTTTGTTTCCCTCACCCTCAATTCCTTTTCCTTTATTTTGTTCATCCCTATCCTCTCCATCTCCCTCTCATGCCTTTTCTCTCTCATGTCCAAATCTCCCCTCTCCTATCCATGCGTACTCGAAGTTTCCTATGCCTCTCTTCCCTTATTCCTTCGAGCCACCAGTAAGTTTTCCTTTTCCTCTTCTTAAATTGATCTCTTGTAATACTTAGGAGAAAAGGGGATAGGGCCTTGTTTCATTGTTTAAAGGTCCTTATCAGGCTTTTCTTCCCTATTCCCTGGTGGCTGGCGGTGGTGCTGTGGGTAGTGGTGGCCAATGGCCATGTGATGGATGGTGGGGCTGTGTCGTAGGTGGCAAACAGGTGGAGGGCGAACCCTTATTTTTTCTATTGTATTTGGATGAAAGAGGAAGAAAGAAAAGAAAGTAAGAAAAAGAGAGAAGAAAAGGAGGGCTGTGGCAATGAAAAGAAAGTAAGAAAAAGAGAGAAGAAAAGGAAGGCTGTGGCAATGATGCCTCCTATCACAATTAGCATGAGTCGTGCTAATATCACCGGAATAATAGCCAATTCCCCTTGTAGCATTTATGAATTAGAAGAAAATTAAAACCTTTGAAATTTGGGTTATTTTTGAAATATGGATGTAACCCTAATTTGATATGTTTGTGATTTCAACATAATTAAGTCTCGAAGGATCTTTATGAACTAAGTAAGCTATCTGAGTATCAACTATTGCAAGTTAAGTAACTTTTGCACTTTATAAGATGATCTGAGTTGATTATGTGAGTAACTTTTATGCTTTATAATATGATCTCAGTTGATTATGTAAGTTATCATCATGATTCCAAATAAATTGAATAAGAACTTGTGATTATATAAGATCTACTTTATTATTCATCAATTGATCACATGATCCAATCATCATCATGAATTAAGCATGCATATCTATAGAATTGATTATATATGTTTGTGATTTCTAATTTGAACTTTGCTCTCTATGAGGATCATACTGTTGCCCCACTTATCCTGCGAGAGGCACATATATGCTCACTTTGCCTAATTTGAAGTCATGATATCATATTTTCAGAGTTGCACACCATTTCTATATGTATACCCCTTATCCCTTTATCCATTATTTGCTTTCCCTATCATTACCTTTTCATATGATGCACATTGTAACCCTCCCTCTCATTATAGATATGGATGGAGGTCTTACATCTTATCGTCTCATTTTGCTTTCATGCGATTAATATTTTCTTTTGTGATTCTTTAGTGCTAAGATTTTTAAAGAGATTTACTCTTAGAAGTACGGATATCTAATGGTAATGCGACTTAGCTTGCATGGACGACCTCGACTATCATCTCTTGCTTTGATCTCCTTTCTACCAATAAGGGGACATAATTATACAGATCTTGCTATTTCATTCATCATTTTGGCCTTATTCAATATTGACCTACATACATGGAGCCACATTCTGGTCTCTTGATATTTTTTTGTTGAACATTGGTGGTCGGCAGCAATGAGAGATATAAGATACATTGGGCCTCATCGAGACGATGAGGCCCAAGACCACTCAACACTATAGAGCCTAGAAAAAATTTTGGGCTCTTAGAGGCATTAACTTTTTTTGATAAGTTGGACAATTTAAATTAACTTAGAGTAAACACATCTATCAGAATCAAACAAAAAAATATGATGAAATTGGATAAGAAGACCGACCTAGGCCAACCAAAGAGTGGATCCTGTATGATTCACCATGTATGATGCCATCCAATCAATAGCACTTTTCGCTTGTGAGAGACATTGATTTAGGGATTAATAACTATAATGGGTTTGAATAAGAGGTGTACATATGTATTTACTTGTATAATATTAAGGCTGATAATTATTGTCAAACCATTTTAACTCTACATCTCACAACCCTTTCTCCATGTCTCTTATTGTTTGATTATAGGACCCACAATTAGTGAGACTTCATAAATAGAAATAAAAAGTAAGAGATAGAGTAATCTATTCACTCATTTCCATCTAATTTAATGTATGCATCATAGAAAATATGCATATCTTATAGTCAGTTTTCATAGATTCTTCTCATGACTTGCATTAAGTATGTTTTTAGAATATTGGTTTATTGTTGGTTTAACATTTAAGATGTTATAATCTAGATTATAGATGTCTTGGATTGTTGTTTTAAGGTGGCTTTTAATATATAATTTATCATTTTATGCAATTCACCTTCTACTCTTAATATCCTTTTTGAAATAAATCAATAGTTTGTTTGATAATTTTTCATAATCTCCCCGAACCAAACTAATCTAGTCAGATTAGATTAACTCGACATTGATTGCTCTGATTCTAACTACAAAAATTTAGAACCAACAAAGATATGGTCATTTCTTGATTCGCCCCTTGTTTAGAGTTAGGTATATCCTAAAAGACATGGCTGTACTTTATAACATCAATATTTCATTTACATGACTACATAATTGTAGTAAGTATGCATCACATATCAACCTTTGAGTTAAAAAAGAGCCCACAAGTGCCCTTGTAGAATTATTCAAATGCTCAAAGTGTTTTCCATGGAGAGGACTGGTTATTTCTAAAAATTTGAAATATATTCATAGCAATAATTGAGGTTAGGCATCACACTCACTGGCTATTGAACTATACGGAAACTATATAAATTCCTCTTCTATTTAGGTGGTAACCTTGCAATGATGTTAAGATATGCAATTATACTTGTGTCTTACAAAAGAATGGCACCCATGCCATCACTCTAGTGGTTAGCTAATTAAACAATCCACTGCTTATATAATGAAAATAAAATTTTAATTGATTTGTAATAATACGGCATTGTTGTAGTGGGAAATATATATATATATATATCCAGCATAGTAAGCTTGAGTTAAGAAAATCCATAGGATAGTCACTGGTCTGTGTCCCAAAGAATAATAGTCTTTTAAAAAAAAAAAAACTTTAATTCTTGCTAGGAAAATTCTCAAGCGGCCACCGTGGGGCTCGAACCCACGCCCACAAGGTTAAGAGCCTTGCGCTCTATCGACTGAGCTAGACGGACTCATCAATTGTGTGCTAATAGAAATGACATGTGGCACAACATGGATGCCAAAAGCCGTTGCCTTGGGAAAATGGACGAGCCGACTCGGTGCGACTCTTGATCAAAGCCAACGTGGTTGTTGAATCACCTTCACGAATAATATAAAGCTTGAAGCTCTCCCAGCTACTGTCGCGAAGGTGGCAGAAATATTGACGGTGATCTCCTCGAATAATATAAAGCTGGATCCGCCAGATTCGGGACAGATCGATCCACATGGAGCAGAGACTTGACAGTTTGTCCGGAAACATAATTAAGAGACGTCAAGATGAAGACAACCTCCTCCTGTCAAGTCTGAGATGATGCTGGGAGGTCTACAATGGCAACTGATTACTCACAGCTGAACCAGATGGGCAAGTGAGAAACAAGCGACCGCCTTTCAAAGGCGGGGCGTGCAACCCACGGACTAGTTCACATGTCAGCGAATCTCACACATTTATTAATGCGGCGCGATAGAGCAGCTTAACTACAAATTTTCAATAACTATTTTATCTGCGGTCCGTTGAGAAAAAACTTAATTACAATAATATCATCATGTCAAATTTATCATAATTAATTTAATAAATATCAAATATATTATAATTTAATAAAAATATTTATATTTCATCGATTATCTTATATTTCATCAATTTTTATGTTGATATTTCATATTATCTTATATTTTTTTAATTTTTAATTAGATTATTATAAATTTGACATAATACCACCGTTGCAACGAAAATCTTTTCAATCTATTGGGACTCAAAAATGATGGTCAGCTGATTGCTGGAGGCCACTGCCAATTAAGATGACAAAAATCGATCCGATCCGTCAATCCGACCGCATTCGATCCATCTTAAACAGGTTTGGGTTTGGATTAAACGGATTCGGATCGTAAACGGATCGATCTGTTTAATCTATTTAATAATCGGATCGAATTCAGATTTCAGACAACTGACTCGTTTAACCCATTTAACCTGTTTAATAAATGGATCGGGTTGGGTCGAGTTATAACCCGTTTAACCTATTATATTTTTTTCTTTACCCTTTACTCCTCAGGCCTTAGGGTAAACTGTTTTAGTTTTTACTCTTCGCCTCTTCGGTCATCCACTCGTTCGCCGTTCGATCGATTCCGCTTCCACAGCTTTTCGCCTTCCCTCCTCTAGGATTTCTCATCCCATCCCTCCTCTCGGCCCAGGATCCCCCACTATCTTCTCCACCATCGGCAATAGGTGGCTATCTACTACCAGTTTCTCTTCGTTCGCGGTCGTGCTGAAGGGAACTCGAGGAATCGTGAGATTCCACTGGTCCGAAGCTTAGGTATTTCCCTCCTCCTCCTCCTCCTCAACCTTCTCCCTTAGAAGCTGCTCCTCCCCGATCTTCCCTCACGGGAGCACCGATCGGGACCTGACCTCCATCTTTAGCCATCGTGATGCGCGACAACACGATAATGACTAACTCAGAGGAATCGTGAGATTTCGCTGATCCAAAGCTTAAGTATTTTTCTCCGATATCTGGGGTTGGTATTCGATCTAGATCCGACGATTGTTCTTAAGTTGAATTTTTTCTTGAATTTACGTTAGGGTTTCTGGGATCTCATAGCGATCTGGTCTATTAGTTGGTATTCTCTTTATTCGGCTGGTTTAAATTGAGGGTTTTAGTCCTTTTTAGTAGTCATTTCTTTTTTTTTTTTGATTTTGCTCTGATTTATGGGTTCAATGGCATTTGGATATGGCTGTTCGATCTGACTCTCAGACGATCATTGTTCTCCTATGATTTATTTAATAAATATTATCTTGCATGTCTCATTTATATATCGAATTTTTGATTTTTTTTTAGATTTACGTTAGGGTTTTTGGGATCTCATAGCGATCTGGTCTATTATTTGGAATTCGCTTTGTTCCAGTGGTTTAAATTAGGGGTTTTAGTCTTTTTTAGTAGTCATTTCTTTTTTTCTTCTTGATTTTGCTCTGATTTATGGGTTCAATGGTATTTGGATATGGCTGTTCGATCTAGCATTTGGATATGGCTATTCATTTCATTGTTCTCAGACAATATGGTTGTTCAATGGCATTGGATATAGATTGAACTCATAGCTTTGCTACTTTATTTTCTGATGCTGTAATTTAAAGTATAAGGTGTTGATTTTCTGATATTTTGGGATTTTCTTGATTTTTATTTTTTATGCTGAATGTCAAAGTGTGTAGTATGGCCTATGTGTAGAGGTTTGTTTTAAAGTTTGTGTAGAGAGCTATGATGATTTTGAAATATCTTTTTGTTGATTCAACTATTTCTAACAGCAATAATCTTGGATAGCCTTCTTCTGTAGGCAACCGATTGCTGTTGTTTTAATTTAGTTATAGTTGAAATACTAAATTTGAGCCTCCTCTCCCTTTTCTTTTTTTTAATGTTCTAACTATTTTAAATTTTTTTGTGGTTAATATAAGCTTTCATTATATGATATAAATGGATAAAGAGCCTATCGTCAATTTAGATCTGGAAAGTGATGATGATGGTGCCAATGAATTAGCACCTGTAGCTTCAAATACAGCTACAATTGGTGATTCCACTGGTAAATGTAAAAGAAAGTTAACTTCATCAGTTTATCAATTTTTTAAATAAATAAAGCAACAAAAAAATGTAAATGCATCAAGTATGGCATAGAATATCATTTTGATGGTAAGGTTGGGACTGAAAATTTGAAACGGTATATAGAGAATTGTAAGAAGAATCATGATGTAGGGCAGATGATTTTATCACAATCTCAAGGATCCATATCAATGCAGTCTAGTAAATTTAATCCAAAAAAATTTCATGAATTGTTGACATATGCAATTATCAAGCATGATCTACCATTTCAATTTGTTGAGTATGAAGGTATTAGATCTTTATTTATTTATGTTTGTGAGGATATCAAGTTGGTATCAAAGAATACTGTTAAGACAGATATGCTGAAATTGTATTAAAAAAATTATTATTATAGCTATACTCAATTTCTACTAGGATAAGCTTGACTTCAAATTTCTAGACCTCTATTATCACTGATGGGTATTTATGTTTAATTGTCTATTTTATTGATGAAGAATGGGTGTTGCAAAAGAAAGTTCTTAATTTTCGTTTCATGCCTCCTCCACACAATGGCATATCTTTATGTCGAATGATCTATGGTTCATTAATTGATTGGAGAATTGAAAAATAGTTATTTTGTATGATATTGGATAATACATCAGTCAATGATATTTTTATTGATATATTAAAGATCCAACTTAATTTAAAAAATACACTTTACTCAAATAGTGAATTCTTTCATGTTCGATATTATGCTCATATTCTTAATTTAATTATACAAGAGCGATTAAAGGAGATAGATAAATCTATTTACAAGGTTCATGAAATGTTAAATATGTGAGAGGTTCACAAGTTCGAAAATAAAAATTTTTGAAATGTGTTAGATAAATATCTTTGGAAAGTAGAAAAGGTTTAAGGCAAGCTGTTCCCACAAGATGAAATTCAACTTATTTGATGCTAGATAGTGCTTTTGCTTATCGACGTGCTTTTTCTCATTTGAAATTAAGTGACACCAATTACAAGCATTTTCTATCTGAAGAAGATTGAGACAAAATTGTGAAGATTAACAAATTGTTGAGTGTATTTTATGATGCTACTTTTGTATTTTCTGGAGTTAAGTATACTACAGCAAATTTATACTTTCTTCATATTTTTTTGATTGAGCTCACTTTAAGACGAGATAGAGAGTGTAGATACTTTCATGTAACGAATGGCAGGACAAATGTATAAAAAATTTAAAAAATATTGATCAGATCATTGTTTAATCTTAACCATGACAGTTATTTTGGATCTTCGATATAAATTTCAGTTTGTAGAGTATTGTTACAGAAAGTTGTATGGATATGGCATATCGAGATCGTCCACATCTGTGATTAGTTTGTAGAGTATTATTACAGAAAGTTGTATGGATATGGTGTATCGAGACTGTCTACATCTGTGATTGTATGTTTTCTCTCTTTAATCAGTATATAGTTTCTTCTTCTAAAACTCCAGCTATTGGTACATTAATTGATGCAAACATTGATAGTGGTACTTCTTGTGAGACTTTTGAGCCATGTAGAAAAGTAGATATTTTTAAGGTAATATAAATTTTTATTTATCAAAATAAATTTATTATCTTGTACATGATATTAGTTCTAATAAATAATTTATTTTATTTTTATAATATTATAAGATTTTGATACATTTGAAAGCTTTGAATTTGTGACTGCGGCACAGAAGTCTGAATTGAAATTATATTTAGATGAGCCTAGAGTTGATAGAAAGTTCAATTTAGACATCCTTAAATTTTGAAAAATCTATCATTTTTTATATCCTCATCTTTCTCTCATGGCACATGATATTTTAACTATTTCAATATCTACAGTTGCCTCTGAATCTGCTTTTAGTATTGGTGGGCAGGTACTTGATAAGTATCATAGTTTACTTAAACCAGATGTCACTGAGGCTGTGATTTGCACTCGAGATTAGATATTTGGAAAGAAAGGTATATAATTTAAATATTTAATCATTGTATTGCTATTATATATTTTGAATGAGTTTATTATTAATTATTATAATCTTTCAATATAGATATTTTGAAACCCGAGTTAAATGAGATTGTAGAAGATGTTATGAACTCTAGTTCCATCAATGAAGCCCAATCAACTCAAGGCTCGGTCAATATTTTCCAACCCATAATGAGATGAATCATGGTTATGCATTTTTTTTTGGATTGTGTTGTTCATATTTTTTGGACATATTATCTTGTTATGTTGTGTTTTGTTTGGAACTTTTTTTTTTATTTTTGTTTGACTAAGAACAATGGATGTTGTTATGCTGTCTTTATTTAAAATTTTAGATACTTGTTTGCGTTTTAAGCAATTTTGAGATTGTTTTAAAGTTTGTATGCGGAGGCTGTGATGATTTTTGGGTATATATTTGATGACTCAACTAATTCTAGCGGCAATAATCTTGGATGGCTTTCTTATATAGGCAACCGATTATAGTCGTTTTGATTTAGCTATGGATTAATTATCGGATCTGAGCCTTCTTATATAGGCAACCGCTACTATTTATTTAATTTGAAAATATTGTTGGTGATGGGATTTAGCTTAGAGTTAACATTGTATCCTATTTGAATCTTCTATATGTGTTACTGTTGCAGCATTGCTATCTTTTTTGCCATCACTAGGTTGTAATCTGGGAATATGTTTTGAATTCTGATGTTATTTACAGTAACATGTTAATTTCATATTTTGATATATGTATTTTATGTTCTACAATATGATATTGCAGGTTTCATACTTTCATGCATGATATAAGATTGGACTTAAAAATACTGTGATTACTTGCTTGGCTGGCAATTTTTTTTTTTATTGAGCAGGTTTTCTCCTCATGCTTTATGTTATTTAAAGTGACATATGTTAAATAGTGGCAGTATTTGTTTTCCTTCAAGGATAATGTGTTTCTAGACTTTTCAGTTTGAAATGGTATATTTTTTTTTGAATTGAACATGCTGACTGTTTGTGAATTATGATATTTATCTTATTTAAAAATATGTTAAACGGGTTGGGTTGGATCAGTTAAACAAGTTGTTTTATGATTATGCATTTTTTTTTGGACTACATTGTTCATATTTTTTGACATGTATATGTATTGTGAAGGCTATGATGATTTTTGCATATATGTTTGATGACTCAACTATTTCTAGCGGCAACAATCTTAGATGGCCTTCTTCTATAGGCAACCGATTGTAGTCATTTTGATTCAGCTATGGATTAATTATCACTTTATCAGATCTGAGCCTCATTTTTTTTTCTAAATATGCATGGATTTTTTCGTTTCCATTCTTTACTATTCTGATATTTTTCAGATGCAGCAACCTTATTATCATTTTTGAGATAGATGAGAATCTGGATTAGCAGATCCATGTGTTTGAAGTTGTATCACATATTTGTATCTTTCACTTTTTCTCTATCAATATTTTATATACTCAATTGAATATTACTAAAATACAAATTTTTCATGCAGGAACCAGGATGAGTTCCTTCTAAGAAATCAACCTCGAGCTTCTATGAACTATGATGATGGGCAACATGAGCCTTGAGCATCTTCGATTAATTACTATTGCAGTGTTGCTATCTTCTTTATCATCACTGGATTGTAATTTGAAAATATATTTTGAATTCTGATATTATTTATAGTAATATATTAACTTAATATTTTGATATATGTATTTTATGTTCTACAATAGGATATTACAGATTTCATACTTTCATGCATGATATGAGATTGGACTTAAAAACACTATGACTACTTGTTTTATTGGCATATTTTTTTTTAATTCTTGAGCAGGTTTTCTTCTCATGCTTTATATTATTTAAAGTGATTATATGTTAAACAGTAGCAACATTTGTTTTCCTTTAAGGATAATGTGTTTTAGCTTGAAATGGTATATTTTGTTTTAAATTAAATATGCTGGCTATTTATGAATTATGATGTTTGTCTTATTTAAAAACAGGTTAAACGGATTGGATCAGATCAGTTAAATAGGTTGTTCATTTATTAAACAACTTAAATGAGTTGGATCAAATCGGTTAAACGGATTTACTGTTTAATAAACAAATTAAATGATAAATGGATTAAATGGATTGGATCGGATCGATTAAACAGATTAACTATTTTCTAAACAGGTTAAACGGATCGGATTGGATCGGATGATATATTTAGTAAATGGATCAGGTTCAGATTTGAAAATCTGACCTATTTAATAAACAGATCGAGTTCAGGTTTGATGTTTTCTGACTCGATCCATATCTGATCCGATCTGTTTATGATCCGACCCGATCTGATTGCCACTCCTACTGTCAATTAGAATCATCAACATCTAGTTTTAACATATATAAAGAGACGATATCTATATTATACTTCTTCAAGATTATTCATATTTTTATAAAGACCAAAAGTGCTGCAGACTGGATCATAGTATAGGTAGCCAACCATATAGGATTAATTCTTCAGGACTCTACCACATCAGACCCGGCACCACTCTGGGATTTACTATGCTTTAATGCATTGTGCTGTATTCATAAAAAGATTATATCACTTAACCATCTCACCCCAAAAAAAAAAAAACCTAAATATATGTGGATTTCTTAACAATGAAATAGACTTCCAGAAAATATTGGTATAGTTCCTCAGCTGGATACTGCTGCCAATCACCCATTTATTCACCTCACAGTATACCGGTGTGACGCCGCAATATGGCAACCGAGATTGGTGGGGTCATGCCAGCTATGTGGTGATATATCGGAAGATCTCCATCGTTTTTCTTGTCAGTTTATGCCGACTACGATCCAAGACTGGACAAAAATGCTGTTCATTGTAGGATAACAAAACCCATCTTAAGTCAAACAATTCATATCAGAAGTTTTAAACAGAATCTGCACGTCACGATAGGCCGCACAAAAAGCATATATATTGGACCAACGAACGTTGCAGCCCATCCAGTCTGTCTCTTCTGTCTGCGAGTTGTGGAATCAATGCTCTTTATTAGGATTTGATGCTTTGAGATTTGGTCAATATTGAACCCACAGCGAGATTTGCAACAAAAAACGGAGTCCAACGAGATCAAGATCATCTCAAACGAAGTTCCAACAGAGGAAATACGAGCTTTTGAAATCGGTACGAAATCTGAAGCGACAGAGGACCGCCGGCAACCAGCGACGGGCCGGCGGAGCGGCAGACGGCCGTGCGCTGTGGAGCGCGGCCCAAACACGGGCTGGGCGCACGGGGCGTGGCCTAGCGTGCAGCGCTCGGCCCGACACGGGGCGCGGCCCACGGGCGGGCGTGCGGGCCGGCCTAGGTGCGAGGCGCGGCCCGAGCCCAGGCGCGCGAGTGCGGGCTGGCCCAGGCCCAGCGCACACACGTGGGGGACTCAACAGCCCGATTTTCGGTCCACGATGGACTGGATGGTCCACAGATGGGTCCATGGACCACAGGGTCATTTTCCATCCATTTCTCGTGGTCCACAGCATTGTTCCGTAGACCGACGCATGATTGGATAGCGTGGATGGCTCCCGGTCATGATCCAACGGTCCGAAATAATTTTTTGCCTTGATTAAGAGTCCTAATCAGTTTCTAAGAGGGTTTTAAGGCCTTTAAAGGGCCTGATGCTCAACAGTGGGCTGTTATGGTGGCTCGGTTTTGGGATAGCGGCTTGGTTTTTCTTACGGAAACCTGTGAAGCCTGTAGATGTACGGCACGAAGATCCGAACCAGGGAGAAGAGAGAGAGTCATATGCTGGGAGAGAAAAAGCAGGACTTTTGGACAGTGGACAACGGTCACTTCAGAGATTCAGAGGGTCTTCTAAGAGAGAGAGCTTTTGTGAGGAAAACTTTCTGTGAGAGAAAAATTGGATGTACCAGGGTTGAAGATGAGATCTCCTCTTGTAAAATTTTTTTTTCATAGTGAAGTTTGCATGTCCCGTAGAGGTGAGCCCTTTTGTAGCTGATCCACGTATTTTGATTATTTTTATTTTATTTCTTCTTTCTTCCTGCTGCATCGTGTGGTACTGAAAGAATCTTGGGAGGTGGTGTCCTGACCAGACATCCACCCAATAAGTGGTATCAGAGTAAGATGGTACAAGGATGCAGATTGCAGCGATGGTAAGCAAGACTGAAGATGGAGAAGACAATCAATCAAGATGAAGATCAACAAATTTGACGGTAAGAGCAATTTCTCCTTATGGTAGGTAAAGGTGAAGGATGTGCTCATCCGACAAGGGTTGATCGATGCTCTCTTGTGCGATGAAAAGCCGACCACCATAGAGGTGCGGGATTGGAAACAGCTACTGATGCAGATGGTGAGTACCATCTGCATGTACCTAGCAGATGAGGTAGTGATCCATGTGCTGAGCGAGAATTTTTCGACGGTGCTGTGATCGAAGCTCGAACAATTATACATGGCGAAGTCTCTCACCAACACTCTCTTCCTCTGAAGGTAGTTTTATCAGCTACAGATGGCCGAGGGACAGAGGATGCAGGAGCATCTAAGTCACTTCTAGAAGATCCTCACCAACCTCCTCAGTGTTGGCAAGAATGTTGAGGAGAAGACCAGGGTGTTGGTTTTGAAGGCGTTGCTTCTCCCTTCGTACGAGTCCTTGATGACTGATCTTCTAGTGGGGAAGAGTACTATCAAGATGGACGAAGTCACCACGGTGATACTCCAGAATGAGATTCTCAAGAGGGAGAACCCTTAATAGGTCGGAATGGTGGGGAAGGGGGCCCTCCCTACTTCAATGGAAAAGGGGGAATCGCCGGTCCAGCTTAAGCCCTATCATGTCAATGTAACTAGTGACCCGAGCCCTAGAGTAGAGCTTTGCCTGAGCTGAGAATTTTGCCGGCTTCGAGCTCAAGTGATGGTAGCTCAGCCTTGGTGGCTTCTGAAGGAGCAGGAGGTGGTAGATGGAGCGACAGGAGATCGCGACAAGGGCGGTCCAAGTCCAGGAGGGACTTGAGCAAAATCAGGTGTTACCGATGTGAGGAGTTGGGGCATCTAGCCAGAGATTGCCCTCAACTCAAAAATCGGATGGTGGCTGCTGTGGCGATGGCCAACAGTGATTCAGAGGAAGATGTCCTGGAGATATCTGATGAGGTATCTATTTCTTTCCAGCAGTGGACATTAGATTCTCCATGCACCCATCATGTATGTTGCAGAGAAGAGTAGTTTGACTCTTTGGAGAACAGTGAGAGTACTGTATATCTGTCGGATAAATCGAGCTGTGCGATCAAAGGCATTGGGATGGTCAATTGGAGGACATATGATGGTGCAGTGAAGAGATTGGGGGAGGTCCGATACATGTCCGATTTCAAGCGAAATCTTATCTCATTTAGCAGACTAGATTCGAGAGGCTACAGGATAATAGCTGGTAGAGAAATTCTGAGGTTGCTACACGGCGATAGGATTATGCTGGAGGAGAAGAAGGGGAGTAGAGGACATTATTACCTGGTAGGGAGCCTAGTGCGAGATGGAGCTTCGGGAGCCAGGTAGAGCCTAGAGCGAGGTAGAGCTCCAAGTGGAAGTGGATCGAGCACGAGACAGGAGACTCAGAAGGATGAGAGGTGACGTCGCAAGGTGAGATTCCTATTGCCGCAGGATGATGCCCCGAGTAGGTCTCAGGTCAGGAGGAGCACAGCATACGATGGAGATGGGATTGAGTGGTCTGGCTCAACTCCCATGTTTGCCCATCTATGATCAGCAGGCGATTGCCCCAGGACATGGAGGTGAGGAGATCCAGAAGCTCTTAATGTCAGAAGAAGGTCGAATATCGAGTCGAAGTGGAGATTGTTAGAATTTGATGCCTCGAGATTCGATCCATATTGAGCCCACAGCGAGGTTTACAACGAAAAATGGAGTTCAACGAGATCAAGATTACCTCAAACGGAGCTCGGACAGAGGAGATACGATCTTTTGAAGTCAACACGAAATTTGAGGCGGTGGAGGACCGTCGATGGCCGGTACCGGGCCGACGAAGCGGCCGTGCATCGTGCGCGGCTAGCATGCGGGGCACGGCTCGAGCTCGAGCATGCAGGCGCGGGCCAGCCCAGGCCCACGTGCACACATGCAGGGGGCTCAGCAGCTTGATTTTCGATCTAAGATGGACCGGATGGTCCACGAACGGGTTTATGGACCACAGGATCGTTTTCCATCCGTTTCACGTGGTTCACAGTACTGTTCCATTGACCGACGTATGATCGAATGGTGTAGATGACTCCCGATCATAATCCAACGATTCGAAATGATTTTTTGCCTTGATTAAGAGTCCTAATCAATTTCTAAGAGGGTTTTAAGACCTTTAAAGGGCCTGATGCTCAATAATGGGCTGTTGTGGTGGCTCGATTTTGGGATGGTGGCTTGATTTTTCTCACGAAAGCCTGTAAGGCCTGTGGACGTGTGGCACAAAGATCAGAACTCGAAAGAAAAGAGAGAGCCGTATGCTGGAAGAAGAGCAGAACTTCTGGACAACGATCACTTCAGACGTTCAGAAGATCTTCCAAAAGAAAAAGCTTTTGTGAGAAAAATTTTTGTGAGAGAAAAATTGAGTGTACGAAGATTAAAGATGTGATCTCCTCTTGTAAAATTTTTTTCATAGTGAAATTTACATGCCCCATGAAGACGAACCTTTTTGTGACTGATCTACGTATTTTGATTATTTTTATTTTATTTTTTTTTCTTCCTGCTGCATCGTGTGATACTAAAAAGATCTTGAAAAATGATGTCATGACCAAACATCCATCCAACACCCTTGAATTTTGAGGTATGATGTGCATATGTATTACGTAGAGCCACTATGTTTATTCCCATCTATTCTCACACATCCTCCATGTCACAGATCAACATAAACAGTAGTCGGCCGTGAAAGCATCCACATATCTATATTTACACAAATCCAGTGAGGCATTCATGTGTTCCGATCACAAACATTGACGAGCAATATATATCGATGAAACATGATACAAATTCACAGCACCGGCCAGAGTACTTGCTCTCACTTGGCTGCTAACAATTGATAGCTGATTATGACATGACCTTGCAAATGAACGACCATCAGCAGAGAGCCTCCCATTATTCTGGTCCGGCTTCAAAAGAAGCCTACAGCATTCTGGGAACCGCAACCCAGCTTGCTGCAACCAAGCCCTGTAACATTTGGACAGCACCGCAGGTCAAGATACTCCATTGACTTGCAGTACTGCAATATTGTGCCTACCCCAGTGACTGTGATCCTCAGGCAGTTACTGGCCTTCAAGACTTTTAAATTGGACTCAAATCCTCCCATTCCTAGTGCCTGAAATGCTGAATCCGTTACTTCATCGCAGCAACCAATTTCAAGAGCCACGAGACATCTACAATTTGACAACAAGTAGCTCAAGGATAAATCGGTGATGTTGAAGCACCAATCCATCCGTAAGTTCTTCAGGCTTGCACCACAGGCAACTGCTAGGGATTTTATTGATTCATCAGAAACATCACGGCATCCACCAATGACCAGGGTCTCAAGGTTATGGCAGCAGTTAGCCAATGTAAACATGGATTTATCACCAACTTTGTAGCAATCCAACAGCTTTAGGGTCTCTAGAGATGATGAAGAGACCTCGGCAGTTCTCGAGACTCCCAAATCACCAATCTTCCTGCATTTACTAACATCCAAAGATTTAAAATAGCGACAGCCGTTGGCAAGAATTGAGAGCCCAGAGTCAGTTATCCTGTTGCATCCTGCTAGTCCTAGCTCTTCTAGGTGAGAGCAGCTCCTGGATAAAGCTTGCAATAGATCATGTGTTATGGATTTGCAGTCAGCAAGGTAAAACCTTTTCAAATTGCAACAACCCAGTGCAACGGCTGTCAAACCCTTGTCTGTAAGTTTTCTGCAGTATGAAACGTCCAAGGACTGGAGCTACGGAAGGCCATTTCCCAGTGTTATCATCCCAGCGTCGGTAACACCTGTCCAACGGCACAAACATGATTTCTATTATAGACAGAAACGACGCATTATAGCTAGTTCCTCAGAACCATGAGAAGACCAACTAATGAATATAAATAAATATTTGGCCTAGAAGAAGAATTTCTTCTCTTATTTTTTTGGTTAAATTTTTGACCATGATATTGACTTACAAGTTAACAGTGTAAGACAGTTGTGATTCTGGCTAACTCGTTAAGTTCCATAACACAATCGAACAAATGTATCGAATGAAAAAAGAGAGTGTGTCTGTGAGAGAGAACTTGAATCAGAAATGTGTTTCTGCAATAGTACATTGAAGCAAAGCGGTCCTATAAAAAGACTTCATGAAATAAAAACAGAAGATTTCTGCCTCTATACAATTACCAATTCCCTCTGTTACTAGAGAAAAATGCTACGCTTGTAACATTCTACAGAGCAGAGTAAAAGTTTCACAAAACTAAATCTCATGGAAAAAATCAATAAGAATTCCTCACACTAAATCGTTCCATAGATTCTGATCATTCAGTAAAAAGGAGATACTCATTCTACAACAATATTTTACTGTCTAAAAAGACAGTCAACTTCAAATCCAAATGAATGAGCTACAATTCGATAATATCATTTGGGCAATATATTTTCACTAAATTACATCAACAACCTTAAAAGAATGCAATCACCACTCAGATTCCAGAGCCCAATGAAAAACATTATCTTTCCATACAAACAGTCTCCAGAAAGCAAAGAATAAATATCATCACATAATTCTAACCCACAACTGCATCATTTACATTTAAATAATCAATAACCACCAACAACAGATATTCAAACCATATTAGAACAAAATGCAACGAGCACCATTCAACAACCAAATTAAAGTTTCACCCTTTGTACCAAGACAATATTATAATAAAGTGGAGCAACTTGGAAAAAAATGCTATTCTCTTTCTTAAGTAGCCTCAAAAGGGCACAACCAAAGAAGTGTTTCGATTCTAAGTTCTGACCCTTATTTTTTAAAGGAAGTAAACTTCCACCCAGTTGTATCACCGTCATCACCAACAACCGTTATGAAACCTCCGAAACAAATCGAAAATTAAATGTCACAACCATCGGCTTTATATATATATATATTGTTGGGATATACCGACCGGCCCCTCTCACGCCGACTCATTGTCGGGCCCACCCGACCGGCGCCCGACTCTACCGACTGATGACTGCCGATGCCGTCCGACCGAAGGTATGTCGGTCGGGCAGACCCTTTCCGTTCCCGACTGGCCGAACGACGGAGCCCGACCTCCGACTTTCGTAACGCATCAGACTAACCGTCGGAGGGGGGTCCCTGGGTCTTCACCTGACATCCCAGCCGGTCGGCTCCCTCAAACGCCGTACGACTGCTGAGGGCCGCCGTTCTGACAAAGACATGCGCATAGCCGCCCCGGGGACATTGTCCTGCCAAGGACAGATTAATCCCAGTGATTTGACAACCCACGGCGACCTGACAGTCCGCGGCGACTCTGACAGCCTCCGACGATTTGATAACTCCCCCAGTTGTCTGCACCATTAATGGCGACACCGCGCCGCGCCCTACTATAAAACGGGAAGGCAACAGTGCTGCGAGGAGGTTCTTTCGAAATCCCTAAACTCCCCCTCTCTAGCTCTCTCTCTCCCTCTCGCTGAGCTCCCCTGATTCTTTTCTACTGTTGCCTAGTCTCCTCTCTGACTTGACCGTCGGAGGGTCCCCGCCGGAGACATCTCCGGTCAGTGTGGACTTCCCTTACAGGTGCTCGTTCCCGACAACCAGGCGACGAGGGGATTGGCCGCAACAGGTTTTGGCGCGCCAGGAAGGGGCAGGGACCACCGCGTACTGGTCCGACCTCCACAGAGCTTGGAAAAATTCTTTCGAAATGACAAGAACCCGGGCTCAGCGATCGAGGGCCACCGGATCGGCGAGGCACTCTTCCCGTCGGAAGAGACCTCTCCACCCTCCATGGCGGAGCCCAGCTCTCCGCATCCTGTGGTGATCACGGAGGCGCAAATTGCGGCGATCGTGCAGCAGATGACTGTGCTGACAGATGCAATCAAGAGCCTTCAACAACAACCAACACGGTTGCCGCAATCGCCGGCGGGGCAACCGACGGCACACCCGATGCCCTCTAGGAGCAGCCGCCGACGCCCGCGTCGGTCTCCGTCTCCTCTAGAGCAGCTGTCACAGCACTCCCACCGAGAGGAAAGGCGGCCACGGCATGACACCCATCGATCCCGACGACCGTCTCCTTCCCAGCTGGAACGAGCGAGGAAGGAGAAGCGGCCGCGAACACCGTCTGCCTCCCTCTCGGATTCGTCGGGGGACCCACCCCCGAGGTCTCCCAGCACCGACGGGCCGACGACTACGAACGCAGGTTCGAAGAAATCGACCGTCGGCTCACTCAGCTTCAGGTGGACGGGCAGAAGTCTTCGAACAACGTCGACTTCCAGACCGCCCAACCTCTCTCCCGACTCATCCTCGACGAGCCGATCCCTAGTCGGTTCAAGATGCCCCATGTGGAGCCCTATGACGGCTCCACCGATCCAGTTGACCATCTGAAGAGCTACAAGGCTCTCATGACGATCCAAGGGCGACCGATGCTCTTCTCTGCATCGGCTTCCCCGCCACACTTCGTAAGGCCGCCAGGGCCTGGTACTCCGACCTCCGCTCAGGAAGCATCCACTCCTTTGGTCAGCTCGAACATGCTTTCGTGGCCCATTTTAACACCAGCCGAAAGCCTCCACGAACCTCGGACAGCCTTTTTTCCCTCAAGCAGGGAGAAAACGAGACGCTCCGACACTTCGTGACGCGATTCAACGCGGCCACGCTCGAGGTTCGGACCTCAACGAAGACATGGCTATCTCAGCCATGAAGAGGGGGCTAAGGGGGTCCCGATTTACATACTCCTTGGACAAGACCCTCCCCTGGACATACGCCGAACTGCTGGAGCGCGCGTATAAATACATGCGCGCAGACAAAGGAGCTTCCGACCGATGCTGACTGAGGCCAAGGGCTCGAAGGAGAAGCGAAGGAAAGGTCGGGCCCCTATCGAGCCTAGCAGGCCTCCGACCGACAAACAGGTCTCACCCCAGCGACGGAGCCCGAGATCGCCTCGATGGCGAAGTCCGAGGCCGATGCGTCCCAGGTATGACTCCTACACTCCCTCTCTGCTTCTCGTGCGCAGATTTTGATGGAGATCGAAGGGGAAGAATATTTGCGACGGCCTCCGCCTTTGAAGACAAAAGGCCTCGACCGATGAAAGTACTGCGATTTCATCGGGGCCACGACCACAACACCGAGCAGTGCATCCAACTCAAGGATGAGATTGAGGCCCTCATACGCCGGGGGTATCTCGAAAAATTTCAAAGGAAACCACCGACTCGACCCGTCCCCGATCGACGACCCCAACCGACTGAGGAGGTAGCGAACAATCAGGCCACAGTCGGGTCATCAACATGATCTCCAAACGACTGGACTCGGGGACGACTGATGGAGGAGAGCCGACGAAGAAGCTACGCCAAGACAATGTAATTACTTTTACAGATAAGGATGCTCGGGAGTCCAAACTCCCCATGACGACGCTGTTGTTGTTTCGGCAACAATAGCAAATTATAATGTAAGAAGAATCTTTGTTGATAATGGAAGTTCGACTAATGTTTTGTTTTACTCGACCTTCTCCCGAATGCGACTGTCGGCTGATCGGCTCGAAAGAGTCTCCATGCCCCTGGTGGGTTTTGCCGGGGAAGCCGTCATGGTGGAAGGAGAAGTTACTCTTCCCGTGACGGCTGGAACCGAACCACGACAAAGCACCGTCCACCTAACCTTTGCGGTCGTCCGAGTACCTTCGGCCTACAACGCCATACTTGGAAGACCCGGGCTAAACGCCCTCAAAGCTATAGTCTCGACTTACCACCTGCTGGTTCGATTTCCGACCAAAAAGAGTCGGGGAGATGCGGGGGAACAACAGCTCGCTTGCGATGCTTCCAAATCTCTGCTCGAAGTAATGAAGCAAAGGACTCCCTGACGGCCGACAAGTTGGACCAGCGGGGGAGGAAGAACGGGACGAATCGGCCGAACAGCTAGTTTCCGTCCGATAGCGGAGAATCCCGAACGAGTGGTCTGGGTCGGATCTCAGTTATCCGACCCTGAGCAACGGCAGCTAGTAGAGCTGCTGAAGGCCAATACCGACGTATTCGCTTGGTCGGCAACAGATATGTCCGGCATTCCCCCGGAGACGATGACTCACCGACTCAACATCAATCCTGAAATGAGGCCGGTGAGGCAGAAGAAGCGGTCTTTCGCTCCTGAAAAACAGAAAGCCATCGACGAGGAAGTGGACAAGCTACTCGAGGCGAACTTCATCAGAGAAACCATGTACCCGATTGGCTCGCCAATGTTGTCATGGTGAAGAAAGCCAACGGGAGGTGGAGGATCTGCATCGACTATACCGACTTAAATGCGTCTGCCCGAAGGACAGCTTTCCACTTTCGAAAATCGACCAGCTGGTAGACGCGACGTCCGGCCATCGACTGCTCAGCTTCATGGATGCCTTTGCCGAATATAATCAGATCCGGATGGCGCCCGAAGACGAGGAGCACACGGCCTTTGTGACTGCCAAGGGCCTTTACTGCTACAGGGTAATGCCCTTCGGACTGAAAAATTCGGGGCCACCTACCAGCGACTCGTCAATAAGGTCTTCAAAGGCCAAATCGGGCGTAACATGGAGGTGTACGTGGACGACATGCTTGTGAAAAGTGCGCAGGCCTCAGATCATGTCCAAGACCTCGAAAAAATTTTCGCACTCTTCGACGACACCGGATGAAGTTAAATCCGACTAAATGCGCCTTCGGGGTGACTTCGGGGAAGTTCCTCGGGTTCCTTGTTTCTCAGCGGAGAATTGAGGCTAACCTTGAGAAGATAAAGGCAATCATCGACATGCGGCACCCGAACACCAAAAGGGAGGTACAGCAGCTTAACGAAAGGATCATCGCGCTCAGCCGATTCATCTCTCGATCGGCAGAGAGATGCCTCCCGTTCTTCAAGACCCTGAGACAGGTGAAGGACTTCTCTTGGTCGGATGAGTGCGGCAGGCCCTCGAGGATCTGAAAAGGTACCTGCCTCCCCGCCATTGCTTGTAAAGCCGAAGTTGGAGAAACGCTGTACCTCTATTTGGCAACCTCCCCAGAAGCGGTTAGCTCAGTGCTCGTCCGGGAGAACGAGAGCCGAATTCACCAACCCATATACTACACCAGTAAAGTGCTCCACGAAGCTGAAGTTCGATACTCAAAGATGGAGAAGATGATATTGCCTTGATCGTGTCTGCACAACGACTCCGTCCGTATTTCCAAGCGCACGCTATCGTGGTCCTCACCGACCAGCCCCTGAGGGCAATATTGCGCCGCCCCGACACATCAGGACGACTGACGAAATGGACAATGAAGCTCAGTGAGTTCGACATTCAGTACCGACCACGACCGGCCTTGAAAGCCCAGGTCCTGGCCGACTTTGTTGCGGAGTGTCCGACGACCGACCAAGGATCGGAAGGTGGGAGCCCCGGAGAAGTTGCAATCTCCGAACCTGACCCCGGGCCACCTGGGTGTTGCACATCGACGAAGCTTCCAACGCTCGTGGAAGCGGGGCCGGGTTCCTGCTCACCAACTCGAAGGGAGTGGTTACCGAGTATGCCCTCCGGTTCGACTTCAAAGCCTCCAATAATCAAGCCGAGTATGAGGACTCCTCGCTGGCTTGAGAATAGTGAAGGAGCTCGGGATCGACAGCCTCAGAGTCTTCTCCGACTCCCAGCTGATCATGGGCAAGTTAAAGGCGACTTTGAGGCGCGAGACCCGACCATGGCAAAATATCTCCAAAAGGTGAGAGATCTCGTGACACACCTCAAGTATTTCGAGATCTCCCACATTCCCAGGTCGGAGAACGCTTGGGCCGATGCACTCTCTAGGCTTGCGACGTCAGCCTATGACGCCTTGGGTCGGACATTGGTGGAGAGTCTTGAGCAGCCGAGCATCGACAGGACCGAGGAGGTGCTGCAACTAGCGGCCGAACCAAGCTGGATGGATCCAATCGTTCGGTATCTGACCGACGGAACCAGCCCTGAAGACCCCACGGAAGCCAAGTGACTCCGATGGGTGGCCTCCCAATATGTGATAATGGATGACCGACTCTACAAAAGGTCGTTCTCCCTTCCCTTGCTCAAATGCTTGGGACCGACTGACGCGACTACGCTCTCAGAGAAGTGCATGAAGGGATCTGCGAAAATCACTTGGAGGGCAAATCCTTGGCTTACAAAGTTTTACAGCAGGGTTACTACTGGCCCACCATGAGAAAAGATGCGGCCGAGTTGGTTCGAAGGTGTGAGCCATGTCAAAGGTACGCTAACCTACAACACCGACCGGCCAACCAAGTCACTCCTATTGTCGCCTCATGGCCCTTCGCCCAGTGGGGGATCAACATACTCGGTCCTTTTCCTCCAGCATCCGCCAAAGGAAGTTCATAGTCGTCGCAATTGACTACTTCACTAAATGGGTGGAAGCCGAACCTCTGGCGCAGATCACTGAGCGAAAGATGGAAGACTTCGTCCAGAAGTCTATCATCTTCAGGTTCGGACTACCGCATACCATCATCACCGACAATGGACGACAATTCGACAACCGAGACTTCCAGAGTTCTGCGCGAGATTTCATATCACGCACCGACTGACCTCGGTCGGGCACCCACAGTCCAATGGCGAGGTCGAGGTGACCAACCGGACTATTCTGCATGGACTAAAGATCCGACTGAATGAAGTCAAAGGCCTCTGGGTCGAAGAATTGAATTCGTCCTATGGGCGTACCGAACGACACCCCATGTCCCGACCGAGGAATCTCCTTTCAACTTGACCTATGGAACGGAGGCGATGATCCCACTCGAGATCGGACTACCATCGACTAGAGTCGAGCAGTACCAAGAGCCGGCAACTCCGAGTGTCGGAGAGCCGACCTGGATCTCCTACCCGAATTTCGGTGCAGGCTCAACTCCGATGGCTTCCTACCGACAGAGGGTGGCCCGATACTATAACACCAAGGTTAAGCCGAAGCTTTTCAGGCCCGGGACCTGGTCTTAAAAAAGGCAGAAGTTTCGAAGCCCCTAGACCAGGGAAAGTTGGCTCCGAATTGGGAAGGACCCTACAAGGTAGCGGACACCTACGGGCCGAGAGCTTACCGACTGGAGACTCTAGAAGGAAGCACCATTCTCCGACTTGGAATGCCGACAATTTGAAGTTGTACTACCAGTAAACTCTGTGTGCCCTTGTTCGGAATACAAACTCAGCTTCAAAGCTTCGGAGTTTAGAATCTCAACCCTCCAACGGCGCGTCGGCGCTTGCTGGTAGTGCGAACCCCGACGCCACGGCTTAGGCCCAGCGTTCCATTGGAAATCTGCGACCTAATCGTCGATGGCGCGTCGGACTCTTGCGACGACCGAAATATCTACGTTGGTGGAAGGCCGGCGATGGCGATGGAACCCCCTAAGTCTTAGCCACGCCCCTTCCGCAGCCAACTCCTGAGCAAGGTGACTGGCTAATTTGCCGACTTGGCTCCGACCAAGAAAGGCAAAACGCCGATGCGACCAACGTCGCGTTCGCGATATACCGACCAGGCCACGACCGGTCGAAGGATATTCGGCTTACCACCGTTTATCACATACGCCCGACAAAGAACCGGACAATAGATGACCGATCTGTCATCAACTAAATGTGCCAGACACTATTCAACTACCGGACTCTACTAAATGATCGAGTCGAAGAGCTACGCCCGAAGGACGGGCGACGCCCGACTCGACGAATATGCCCGACTTAGGTCTGGGCAACGAGCGCTCGACTTAAACTCTCGACTGTCGGGTCATACAACAGTCGGGAGGCCGATCTAAAAGCCGGAGCTCGCTCTGCCTTTACCATGGCGCGCTACCGACTATTCTGGATCGTTACCGGGATCCTACCGAACGTCCTAGCTAGCTACATCGGGCTTATGACTTATACGCCTAAGGGTGTGACGAAACATGCGAGACGCATTTCAGACACACAAAGAGAAAGAAGATTGAAAGATTTTCGATATCATTTAAATTTGAACTAAGTTTACAAAATTGGGCCGAAGCCCGATTACAAGTACACTAAACAAAAATAAAAAGATAGAACAAGCTCCGACTACTCGCCGGAGTCGGCTTCCTCTACTGGGAGTAGTCCGGGGGCGGTCGCGTATCCGCTCGGGCCGAGGTAGCGTCGGGGGTCGGAGCCGCATTGCCTTCGGCAGCTTGGTCTGCGTCGGCCTCCTCCACAGCAGTGCGATCTCCCGGTGATGGGTCGACCACCTCTCCCGCGGCTTGGCCCTCCGACTCTGGAGGGACGATGCTGCCGAGATCTAGCTCCGGATACAGGCTTCGAATGGCTTCCCGAGCTCCTCGTACCCCACTCGGTACGAGAGGAAGCCGCTCTCCAGAAGTTCTTCCCGGTATTCATCGGAGCCGCGGAAGTCCTCCACGGCCCGACCTATGGCCTCTCTCGCCGACTCTGCCTCCGCCCTCGCTATGTCTGCGTCGACCTGGGCGGAGGATAAGTTTTCTTCGACCTGACGAGATTCCCAAACTTATCCGGAGCTGCTCACGTTCGGCCTTGAGTTCCTTGACGGAGTCGTCCCGCTCGCGACGCAGCCGACGAACAGTGCGGGACTTCGCTTGGCGTCCTCGCGAGCCGACTGCAGCTTGGTCTCCGAAGCAGCCGGAGCGTCGTTAAGTCGGGAGACCTCGGTGAGGCGGGAGATCTCCTCTTCAAGCCGGGCCTCCCGTCGACGACTGCCTCAGCTGATCGACCATTACCGCCTTGTCGGCCTCGGCGGCCATGGCCTTATCTTTCCAGGCCGTCCGGAGATCGCCGAATCTCCGATATCCGGCCTCCAATTCGGACATATTGTAAATCAGCTGCAAACAACAAGACGACCGTCAGAAAGCCGAACTTGTAGAAAACAACGACGAAAATAACAAAGGAGAAAGGCTTACCCGGATCATGGTCGGGTAGAACGATGAAAGCATGTCGGATATCGTTGATTTTTCATGACCTCATGATCGGCCGGAAGAATAACCGCCTGGCATAGCCTCCTGCCAAGTCGTGGTTGGCCAGGGCCGACGCCCCTTCAGGAAACGGGGAGTCAGACGACGCACCGCGGCCGGCCGACCTCCTGTCGTCACCGGGCGCCATCGGGCCTTCCCTCGTTCAGACATCCAGGCCCTGACGTCAAAAAGGGAGGGCAGACTCGAGCCCGACTGGGTCCCTCCCGAGGGCACGGCGGCCGCCGACGCAGGTTGATCGGGCTCGCATGCCTCTGCCCGAACCTCTTCCGCCGGCTGAGTGGCCGGCACATCCTCGACGTCCCGGCCCGTCCTCGGGTGAGGCTGCTCCCTCGTCGATCGTTCCTCGGACGGGACTTCGGTGGGCACTGTCGGCACTGACAGTGCGATGATCGGCTCCCAATCCGACGCTCGTTCAGAGCCGGGTTCCGCCCCGCCGCCGCCGATGCTACTTGGGGCCTTTGGGAGGCCGTGATGGTTCGGCTCCATGCGCCGGCCTCTTCCGTGCCACGTGTTGCCGAACATCAGCTTCCGTTAACCTCACCCTCGACGGTATGTCTGCAATTTCGACAGAGGATCAGCACCGAAAAAAAAAAAGAGAGAAAAGAAAAACAGACCTAGGCGAGGAATCGAGCTCAGACCGACATCATACAGGGCTTGCTCGGTGACGAGCTCCCTCTGCTTCGGCACGAGATGTCCTTCAGATGGTGGAAGTCCTCTCGGTCCCTGGCCTCCACCCGATTGTTCTCATTTGGTTGAGTTCGGGGATCCCCCCAGCGGGAAGGGAACCCCCAAGGGACGGGAGAAGAAACAAAGAAGAACTGGTTCTTCCATCCATGAATCGACGATAGAAGACCAGTGATAAAGGAAAGAACCTTCCGAGGGTTGAAAAACCACCACCCTCGGGCTTTAAGGTGGGGTCGGAGAGCAAAAAAAGCTCGGAAGAGGAAAATACGAGGATTGGTCGGTAAAAGCCGACACAACAAAGCAAAGCTGACTATTAGTCGGACTGAGTTCGGTGCCAGCTGTGCCGGACACAGTCTGTAGTAGTCCAATACGTTCCGGACAAACTCCGGAATAGGAAAGCGAAGACCGGCCCGGAGGTCCTCGACGTAGAAAGCCACCTGGCCCGCGGGCGGGTTGTTAACCTGACCATCGCTCCAGGGGCGAACAGCCGAAACTGCTCCGAGATGCAATACTGCTCCCGGAGCCGATCAACGTTCGGTCCCGAAAGTGAAGAGACCTCCACCTCCGGGGTCGACCGAGAATCGTCGGTCGGATTCCCCAACCGACTTCCTCGTGGGGAGGTTCTGGCCATGACGCTAGAACTGAAGTCAAAAAAAAAATGATGACGAGGACTTTTCAAGGAAGCAAGGGAAAAAAAACAAAAGACAACGAAGGCTCCTAGAAAACTCCCTAAGGAAGCGGAGGCAGCTACCTGAGACAAGGGACCGCTCGGCTAGAATCTCGGCAACAGGTTTGAAAAGTAGGATTTTGGATGCAGGTGACCCTGTATATATAGTGCCCCTTGACGGCCGGGATGAAAGCACGCCCAACGAGAATCTTCCAGATCGTGACACGTGGCAGCATCTGAGCCTTCCCTCGATCCGACGATTCGACGCACCTGCCCCCAGATCAGGCCACATCGCCTCCATCCGCCTGAACGGATTCGGCCCAATGGCCCCCCGCCACATGGCGGAAAAGCCGTGGCGGTTCGCATTCCCGAAGAGACGGCGGAAACGGCGGTCCCTATTCCCGATAGGACGCCTGACGCCGATGGGACGTCTGGCATCAGGCATCGGACCGATCAACGGTACGGTCGTCAGAGTCGGAGCTTAATGCGATGGATATTCACTCCTTTCGTCCGAAGCCGCCGCCCGCGCAAGGACGCTGGCTGGCACGTCATCCAACTCAGGAGTGGGGGGCAACTGTTGGGATATACCGACCGGCTCCTCTCACACCGACTCACCGTCGGGCCCGCCCAACCGACGTCCGACTCTACCGACTGACGACTGCCGACGCCGTCCGACCGAAGATATATCGGTCGGGCAGACCCTTTCCGTTCCCGACTGGCCGAACGACGGAGCCCGACCTCCGACTTTCGCAACGCATCAGACTAACCGTCGGAGGGGGATCCCTGGGTCTTCACCTGACATCCCAGCCGGTCGGCTCTCTCAAACATCGTACGACTGCTGAGGGCCGCCGTTCTGACAAAGACATGCGGCATAGCCACTCCGGGGACATTGTCCTGCCAAAGACATAGATTAATCCCACGATTTGACAACCCACGGCGACCTGACAGTCCGCGACGACTCTGACAGCCTCCGACGATTTGACAACTCCTCCAGTTGTCTGCACTATTAATGGCGACACCGTGCCGCACCCTACTATAAAACGGGAAAGGCAACAGCGCTGCGAGGAGGTTCTTTCGAAATTCCTGAACTCCTCCCTCTCTAGCTCTCTCTCTCCCTTTCGCTGAGCTCCCCAGATTTTTTTCTACTGTTGCCTAGTCTCCTCTCTCACTTGACCGTCGGAGGGTCCCCATTGGAGACATCTCCGATCAGTGTAGACTTTCCTTGCAGGTGCTCGTTTCCGACGACCAGACGACGAGAGGATTGGCTGCAACATATATATATATATATATATATATATATATATATATAAACGAGACCTTAGTCCAAAGCCTCAAAACGGGGAAAAACCCTTCTTTTTTTTTTTATCGCCCAATTGATCAACACAATCAACAACGACGACGACAACCGCACAAAATTTCCAAACTCAATCAAAATTATCCACGAAGCAGAAAAATATTCCGAGAAAAGTTACAAAATCGCATAGAAAAGGAAGAAAATTATTTTTTTCCCCTCCAAAGTCGAAAAAGATCTCACCTTTACAGTTCTGGAGATTAAGAATTCGCAAGCCCCGGAACCCGGTGGCGATAACCGAGAGATCGGAGTCGGTGACACCGGGGTAAAAGGACCGGGAGACGGACTGGGAGAGGTCGAGTTCGACGAGGCTGGAGAAGCGGTCGGCCATCCGGCGGAGCATGGCCGGGCCGGCCCGGGCCCGGAGGCGGCGCCGCTCGGAACTCTGGAGCCGGAGCCAGCGCTTGCAGACGAGGCCGAACGTGTCCTTCTCCTCCTCCCTCTCCAGCCTTGCCAGCACCGCTCGGAGCTCGTCGTCAGTGAGGGCCTTGTTGATGCAAACCCTCGCCTCCTCCACCACCTCTTCCTGGCGCTCGGCGCTCTCCCAACTCGCCATGGCCGAGCTGTAGATATTGATTGGGGCCGGCCAGAGAGGGGGACTACGGTTTGAAGGGAAGAAGCTCTAATCGCCTATCCGGGCTCGGTGGGTGTCGTCGGCTCCAGCGCCCTTATCGATAGGTTGTTTGAGCTGCTACCACCACCAGGCGACGGTGAAAGCACCGCTAACTTTGGAATTACATTTAACATTCCAGTTACCAAACACCCTAATATAGAGTAGGCTGGGATTTAAGATTATTTTAAGCACCAAAATAACGTAGGGAGATTCATAAAAAAGAAAAAAAAAAACTATATAGCATATCCGATAATATAATAATATTTAGTACCCTACCTCTGACTCCAATAAAACTAGAATCAGATATATTGGTGTCTGCATCTACATTTATCTGATAAATATAATATAAATATAAATATTATTTAAATATAAAAATTTATATTTATATTTATTTTAAATGGATATAGATATAATCCAGATATCGAAAATATAAACATAATTATGAATATAAGTTAGATAATTATATTTTATGATTACATAATCAAAAATATTACTAAATAAATAATAAAAATTAAGTTAATAATAAATTTATATAATTATATTTTTTAAAAAAAAATTAATAAGTATTATATAAAATTATATAGGATTACATATAGATTCGAATATTTAGATAAGTATCGAATAGTTATCTATCCATATCCATATCTATTTTTTTTTACGGATATAAATACGAATATAGATATTAGTCGGATTCTCAAATTTTTATTCATATCCAAATAAATTTGGATGCAAAAATGAGTCCAAATGAATATTATCTATATCACTTTCATCACTAGACTCCAAACCCATTGCACTGATCTGAGTTTGGACCAGGCTAGGCTGGTTAAAATTGGTCTTGTGGCCTTAGGCTAGCCACTTGACGAACGGCCACGTACCTCCTAGGGCTCAGTCCCTTGAGAAAATTCACGTTCCAGTAACAATATCCGACAGAAAATTCTGCTTAGACTTCAATATTTTAAATAGTGTAATGCAGAGCAGCAAAAGTCATACGGTTTTAAAAGAGAACAAAGCATGCAAAATATAGCTTATGTTTGGGAGGAGTATGTCGCCCATACCGAAGACATGCAGTAGCAGAGATCTTACTTCGGTCCGATCCGATCCCCGCCCTCTAAGATCACCGCCACAGCATTGATCGGTGGTGAATGAGTACAATCCCAGCAGTAGATATATCATTCCAGAACTACGGAGGAAGCTATGCCGAAAGAAGTCATTCAATACATAATGAAGCAATAGGCCTCACTTTGGATCCAGCTGTTCCCCATCTTCTCACTGGCCCTTTCGGATGAAGCTCCTTTAACCGTTGGTGGAACGCCTGGCCAATTCTGACTTCCACCACCAACCCTAACTTCAGCCACTGAACTTGGCTGTGGCTACCCCTCACGGCTCCACCCGTGAGTCCTTAGCTACTGGCACTAGGGTGACACTCGGACATCAGACATCGATCCAAGAAAGAATTTGAGTCTGATATCATCTCCTGCCGAAGGATCCCATGCCAATTCCTGCTTCTAGCCGCAAGCGTCTCTCCCTTCAACACTAGCTAGCTCCACATTCGAAGGAGTCAACCCCCGTGCTGTCACATCAAATTATATTACCCCATGCGAGGTCATACCATTTCAATGGCTAGCTACGTGTCAAAATAGACCACGTCAAATCAAGCTATCTTGTGAGTGGCTAACTACATGCCAGATAAGGTGACATCCACCACCCAAGTCCAAACTGGGAGCAATAATTATCTGGACCATACCCAGATAAACTACTCAAGTCCCAAGTAAAAAACACACCACTGCAACCTATGTCTCTCATAAATCCAGACATCCTAGGTGGTACCAATGAAGAGGCCAGAATGGTCTTCCATCATTTTTCTTCTTATAACTCTCACCTCCCCATAAATAGAGATAAAAAAAGAGACCCTCCAGATACGCACATATACACGCCCTCTACACCTCTTGCTCTTCTTCTCCTCTATTGTATTTTAATGACTTGGGCATCAGAGGGTCTCCATCAGAACCAACTCCGATCAAGACTTATTTTGCATGTCACCCCACATCGGTCATCTCTGGTCACCTTCAACCATCCCGATCAAAGTTAGAAATCTTCCACAACAGATTGACATTAGAGGAAGAGCTCTCTTTTGGAGAAAGAATGAGAGGCCTACACTATGGCACTATGCAAAGGAACATCTGTTGGATTTTGGTGCCTCGAATTTAATCCACAATAGCTCAAGAAGGAGAAGCCCACAGTAGAGAACAGCACAGCATGCGGCCCAAGCAGGCCCTAAAGCACGTGTTGCCCACGGCAGCCCAGGATGCACGCGCCAGCAGAGGAAACGCGGTCCATGTAGTGCGCATGGACTGTCGTGGTCTAGAGCTTGTTTCTTATGGCATACGCATGCGTGGATGAGTACGCGACATGCGGCACACGCAAAAAGGGTCCGATTCATGCAGGAGTGGCGTAGCTTGGTCTATAGCAACATTTTCGCGATCGGATGGCCTTGGACATGTGTGGAAGAGATCAGATGGCCAGAAAGGTGTCTGAGTCTTAACAGAGTCTGGTTTTTGATCTAGACTCAGTTTTGAGGCCTTTAAAAGGAGCTTGACGACCTAGAAGCAGGGTGTAGTGGCTGAGAGCGGCCTATGGAGTAGAGAGAGCAATAGAAAGAGTCTCTTAAGGGATTTTGTGAGAGCATTTATAAAGAGTTATGCTTCTTGTTGAGAGAGAGATATATGAGAGTTGAGAGGGTGTAATCTCTTTTTGTACTTATTTTCTTTCATACTGAAGCTTGCATGCCCCATAGAGATAAGCCTTGGACTGATCTATGTATTTGATTATATTCTTTTTATCTCTTTTTTCTTCTTGTTACGGTGTCGACATCATCATCTGGGTTAGCAATCTTGGGTGGATGATCTGTGTTCCGCACTTATGAGAGATCCTTCTCAACAAGTGGTATCAAAGTATGTGGTTGTCTAGATTGCAGTGGTGTTGATTGAGGTTGAAGAAGATGAAGAAAATAGGATCAATCGAGATAGAAATCAATCAGTATGATGGAAAGAGCAATTTTTCTCTATGACAAGCAAGGGTGAAGAATGTGCTCATTCAACAAAGGTTGATTGATGCTCTCTTATACAAAGAGAAGCCGACTATCATAGAAAAGAAAGATTGGAGGGAGCTCCAGATATAGTTAGTGAGTATGATCTGCTTATACTTGATGAATAATGTGGTGATCCATGTGCTTAATAAATTTTTTTCGACAGCGATGTGGATGAAGCTCGAGGAGATGTATGTGATGAAGTCACTCACCAATGCTCTCTTCCTCTTGAAGTAGTTTTACCAGCTATGGATGAGCGAGGGATAGAGCATGCAGGAGCATCTTAGCAACTTCTAAAAGATCCTCACTGATCTCCTCAGCGTTGGCAAAAGGATCGAGGAGAAGATCAGGATGTTGGTCTTGCTTTCGTCGCTTCCCTCTTCTTTTAAGTTTTTGGTGACTATTTTTCTTATGAAAAAGAGTACCATCAAGATGGATGAGATTACTTCTATACTTCTCCAGAATAAGATTCTCAAATGAAAGAATCGAGCTTTGAGTTCAAATGGCGATTCGACTATGATGGTGATTGGAGAGTGTGGTGGCTGAGGACGAAGGGACAGAAGATTGTAAGGTAGGTGATCCAGATCCAAGCCAAGGGACTACAGTAAAATTAGATATTACAGGTATGATGAGTTGGGGCATCGAGTCAAAGATTGCTCATAGCTCAGAGATCGAACGAAGGCTACTGTGGCAGCGGTCTACAGTAGTGATACAGAAGAAAGTGATAATGTTCTTCTGATGACTGATGAGGTATCTACTTTTTTTTCATAGTAAATTTTAGATTCTATATGTTCGAATCATATTTATTGTAGAGAAGAGCTATTTGACTCCATAGAGAGCAGTGAGGTCACTATTCATTTGCTAGATAGATTGAGCTGTGCGATCAAAAGCATTAAGATAGTCAGCTTGCAGACATATGATTGAGCAGTGAAAAAATTAGATGAGATCCGATACATACCTAATTTTAGAAGAAATCTAATTTTACTGAGCAAACTGGATTCAAGCTGCTACAAGTGGAGAGTTGATAATGGAATCTTGAAAGTTCTGCACGGCAATAGGGTTGCGATGAAGGGAAAGAGATATGGAAGATATTACTTTTTGGCAGGGAGCTTAACATGAGGTAGAGCTTCAGGAGCCAGTAGAAGCTCAGAGCAAGGTGGAGCTCCTGATATAGATAGATTGGGCACGAGATGAGAAACTCGAAAGGATGACAGACAACGTTGTAGGGTGAAATTTCTATTGCCATAGGAAGCTATCCCGAGTAGATCTCAAATTAAATAGATCACAGTATATGACAGAGATGAGATCAAGCGGTCTGGCTCGACTCTCATATTTGTCCATCCATGAGCAGTCAGGCATATACCCCAAGGTATGAGGGTGAGATTATCTAAAAGCTCTCAAAGTTAGGTAGAGGTCGAATGTCGAGTCAAGGTGAAGATTATTGGGCTTTGGTGTCTCAAATTCAATCCACAGCAACCCAAGAAGGAGAGCCCACAGTAGAGAACAGCAATGCGTGGCCCACAGTGTGTGGGTCTATAGCGCGTGCTGCTCGATCGGATGCACGGCCCAGGATGCATGCAGGTGCATAGTCCAGGCATGCACCCATGCAGTGCACGGGTGGTCCACCACATGTCCGTAGAGGAATCACAATCCATGCATTGTGCGTGGACCGCCACAGTCCAAAGCCCATTTCTTGTGGCTTATGCATGCATGGATGAGTGCGCGACATACGGCGCTAATGAAAAGGGTCCAATTCACACGGGAGTGGTCTATGCTCAGTCTACAAGAGCATTTTGCATGATCGGATGACCATGCACATGTATGGAAGAGATTAAATAGTCAAAAAGGTGTCTGAGTCCTAACAGAGCCTAATTTTCAATCTGGACTCGATTTTGAGGCCTTTAAAAGCAACCTGATGGTTTGGGAGCAGAGTGTAGCGGCTAAGAGCAGCCTGTGGAGCAGAGAGAGCAGTAGAGAGAGTCTCTTGGGAGATTTTATGAGAGCTTTTATAAGAGATGATGCTTCTTGTTGAGAGAGAAAGATATATAAGAGTAGAGAGAATGTGATCTTCTCCTATACTTATTTTCTTTCATACTGAAGCTTGTATGCCCTATACAGATAAGCCTTGGGCTGATCTATGTATTTAATTATATTCTTTTTATCTTTTCTTTCTTCCTGTTGTGGTGTTGATATCATCATCTAAGTTAGCAATCTTGGACAGAGGATCCATATTTCGCACTCATGAAGAATCTTTCCTAACAATATCTTTCCATCGTTTCAACACCGCCAATTCTTGGTTGATAGAGAATTCCACCAACTTGCCCGCCCTGGTGCCACCTTTGGAGGCTCCACCTCCAACAAGAGTGGTGGTCAACATGGAGTAGTTTAACCTACTGGTCCAGCAGAGGTGGAGTGGCGGTCAACACGGAGTAGTTTAACCTACTGGTCCAGCAGGTCCGAAATTTAATCATTGCTATCCAAACAATGCAACAAAGCAATCCCATGCCACTAACCACTCCACCGCTAGAGCAGCACCAAGTTCCCCCACAAGGCCTTGAGTTGGGGGGATAAACTCGACAAAGCTGCACTTAAGCCCCAGAGCATAGGATGCGGTGATCCCCACGTCCTCATTCTAAACATGATTCCACCCCAGATCGGTCCCACTCACCTTGCTCTGAAGCATGTACTGCCCAATATGCAGAGATTGACCTCAGACTTTGGGAGATGAACCAATAGACCATCAGGCCCCGATGCGAGATGATGGCTACAATACTGATCCACCGTTTAGCGCTCGAACCATGCAGGAATGACTCCCCAGTCACTTTAAGATGCCACAACTGGAGAGCTATGATAGGATCGCTGATCCTATAAATCATTTGAAGAGCTTCAAGGCTGTGATGCTCCTCCACGGTGCCACCAATGTTGCCTCGTGCCAAGCCTTCTCTTCCATTATAAAGGGTGTGACTTGGCACTGGTTCTCAAACCTAAATCCTAGGACCATTCACTCTTTGACCAGATGAGTCAATTATTTGTGACTCATTTTGTCAGTAGTTGGAGGTAGCACAAGAAATCAGATTCACTGATCAACATCAAG
Organism: Elaeis guineensis; assembly: GCF_000442705.2. Taxonomy (NCBI): domain Eukaryota; kingdom Viridiplantae; phylum Streptophyta; class Magnoliopsida; order Arecales; family Arecaceae; genus Elaeis; species Elaeis guineensis. The sequence continues at coordinate 2,352,827 of NC_026003.2, forward strand.
CAGAAGGAAGGAGAGTCACTCCGATCCTCCATCGACTGCTTCAATATGGTTGTACTGGAGGTTCGTGATCTAGATCAATCGATTGTGATGACCGTCCTAAAGGACAGACTTTTGAAGAACGATCTCCAATATTCGCTGAAAAAGACTTATCTTGAGATTTTATGAAAATATTGGCTCGTGCAGAAAAATATACCTGGACAGATGAAGCTTTTGAAAATGAGCCCCCGGTGCCCCCGAGAGTGGATCAAAGAAAAGAAGAGGAGGTTCAGGAGCGTCCATCAAAGGAAGACCATAGAAAGAGTCAGCGGTGTTCCCAATCCCCACCCAAGCATCGGAGGTCCCGAACCCCTCCCCAAAACCACCAACACAAGAGTCCTGTTAAAGGGGGGCAGTGCACATCTCCACCAAGGAGGTTCACAAATTACACTCCATTGAATGCTCCCCAAACTCAAGTGCTGATAGCAATAAAGGAGCAATTCCCTAGAGCAATGAAGATGAGGGCGAAGCCAGGTCAGTGCAAGCCAAAAAAATATTATCTTCATCACCGCAATCATGGTCATGACACAGAGGAATGCATCTAACTCTGAGATGAGAATGAAGAGCTTATTCGTCATGGGTGCTTGGACCGATTCATTGAGCGTAGGCACGAACGGCATGACGAATGATGGGCAGAACCCCGATAGCCAAAACAACAATAGGGAGAACCTTCTGTGGAGCAACCCCAGCCAAAGTTATCAATGCCATCACCAGAGGGGCATCATGCTATTGAGACAGGAGGAGCCATCGAACCCTCCAAAAGGTGGAGAATTGAAGAACCCATAATTTTACTAAAAAAGATTTCAAGGAGTTTAGTTTTTGTGCAACGATGCGGTGGTTGTATCTCTTAATATAGATAACTATGATATATGTCACATTTTGGTTGATAATAAAAATTCGGCCAACATATTATTTTATGATGTTTTCTCCAAAATGAGCATATACCTTGAGCGGCTAGAGCAATTGGACTCTCCCCTCATGGGGTTCACTGGTGATGTGATACCCGTCGAAGGGGTTATTACCTTACCTGTGATCGCTAGACGATCCCCTCGATGATCCACTGCTTAGATCGACTTTCTTATAGTTCAAGCACCATCGGCCTATAATGCAATCAGCGAACATCCCAAACTTAATGCACTTCGAACTGTAGTATCTACATATCGCCTAAAAATGAAGTTTCCAACTAAGTTTAGAATCAATGAGGTCCGAAGAGATCAGGCCCTAGCCTGACAGTCTACACAATCATGCTCCATGGTGCAAGGCCCTCCGAAGTATTCCCAATCAACAGGCTGGACACCCATGACAAACTCATGGAGGAACATGGAGAACCAGTCGAAGACTTTGAGATGATTCCACTAAATGATAAGAATGAGGGGCACACAGTCAAGATCGAATCAAAGCTGGATCAAGTAACTAAGAAACATCTTGTTTCCTTTTTGTACAAAAATATGGATGTGTTCGCTTGGACCCCAGCTGATACGCAGGCATTGATCCTACGATCATGACATGTTGGTTGAGTGTTAAACCAACCTATCAATCTATCAAATAAAAAAATAGAAGCTTTGCGCTTGAGCGGTAAAAGATGATAGCTGAAGAAATGGATAAATTGCACGATATTGGCTTCATCTGAAAAATAACCTACCCCGACTAGATAGCCAATATGATCCTTGTCAAAAGGATGAACGATAAATGGCAGATCTATATCAACTTTATCGACTTAAATAAGACATGCCCAAAAGATAGCTACCCATTATCTCTGATCGATTAGTTAGTGGATGCTACTTCAGGACATGAACTCCTTGTCTTCATAGACGTCTTCTCTGGATATAACCAAATCTAAATGGCACCTCAAGATGAGCAGGAATATAGCTTTTATTACTGACTGAGGTCTCTTTTGTTATAGGATTATGTCCTTTGGCCTAAAGAATGTAAGTGCAACTTATCAACATCTTATGAACAAGATCTTCAAGGATCAGATAGGAAGAAATATAGAGGTCTACATAGATGATATGCTTGTTAAGAGTTGAGCCTCGCAAACCCATGTCAAAGATCTCAAAAAAACCTTCGCCATCATTCAAAAGTATTGGATGAAGCTGAACCTAGTGAAGTGTGCTTTTGGAATTACTTTAGATAAATTTTTGAAATTTATGGTCTCAAGCTGGGGGATCGAAGCCAACCCCAAGAAGATCAGGCCCACATGGAAAATGAACCCACCGAGGACCACAAAAGAGATTCAGCACCTCATCGATCGAGTGGCGGTACTAAATCGGTTCATCTCTAGACGATCGAGCACTGCCTCCTCTTCTTTCAGATCCTGAAGCAGTCTAAGAATTTTCAATGGACCAAAGAGTGCCAGTCTGCATTGGAGGAGCTGAAAAATTATCTGGGCTCTGTATCGCTCCTTAGCAAGTTAAAATCAGACGAAGAACTCTACTTGTATCTAGCGGTCTCCACGATCACCATGAGCATCGTTCTAGTCTGGAGCAAAATAAAGTTCAAAAGCCAATCTATTATGTTAGCAGGACTCTTCATAATGTTGAAACCAGATACACCAAGTTAGAGAAACTCATCTTCACCCTTGTCACTGTCGTTCAAAGGCTTCGGCCCTACTTTCAAGCACACCCCATCATTATTTTGATTGATCAACCACTAAAAGTGGACTAACATCAGCCCAACATATCTGGTCGATTGGTTAAATAGGTGATTGAGCTGGTAGAGTTTGGAGTGAAACTCAAATCTCGACCTTTTATCAAGACTTAGATCCTGACAAATTTTATCGCAGAATGCACTATCCCAGAGGATCAAGATAGGCCCGAACCAATTCCAGAAAGGACCAAATCTACAGAACAAGGTGCCCTTGAAGAGCCAGGTGAATTTTGGGTGGTGCATGTGGATGGATCCTCCAACTCTACTGGATCCAAAGGGGCTTGTTACTTCTTGGGTTGGGAGGAGTCGTTGCCGAGTATGCCTTGAGATTTGATTTTCCAGCCACCAACAATGAGGCTAAGTATGAAGCTCTCATCATAGGGCAGAGGATTGCAAAGGAACTTGGAGTGCAAAAACTGAGGATCTACATCAATTCCCAGTTGGTGGTAGGGCAAGTGAAGGGAGATTATAAAGCACAGGAGAAAAGCATAAAGAAGTATCTCCAAAAGGTAAAAAACCTAATCCCGTCATTCACTGATTTTGATCATAGAAAATTCGAGAGCTGATTTGCTATCCAAATTGGCAACTTCGGTGCCGATGGATCTACCCCAAAGAATATTCTTTGAGGTCCTGAATGAGCCTAGTACCAAAAAACTGATCCCAAATCTACAAATTGATGATGAACCCTATTGGATAGACTAATTCATCCACATTCTATGAGACGGGATACTAACCCCGGACTCTAAGGAGGTTCGGAGAGTCAGGCATCTAGCCTCCCGTTATATCCTTTATGAGGACAAACTCTACAAGCGATCATTTTCACTTTCGCTCCTCAAATGTCTTTGCCTCTCCAAAGCCGACTATGCTTTAAGAGAGATACATGAGGGGATATGTGGAAACCATTTGAGCGGTAAGTCGTTGGCCTACAAGCTACTATGACAAGGATACTACTGGTCTACGATGAAAGAAGATACAGCCAACTTCATGAAGCACTGTGATCGATGCCAGAGGAACACCAATGTCCAACACCAACTAGCCATCCCACTGACCTCGATCAGTGCCTCTTGGCCTTTCACGCAATGAAAGATGGACATCTTGGGGCCTTTTCTGCAAGCATCAGATCCGAAAAAATTTTTGCTCGTAGCCATCGACTACATAAAATGGATGAAAGCCGAATCACTTACCAAAATCACTGAAGCCAAAGTAAAGAATTTTGTTTGGAAATCTATAATTTATTACTTCAGATTTTCATGGGTGCTGATCACAGACAATGACCGTCAGTTCTCCGGCTCCAAATTCACCGACTTCTATCAAAGCCTTTACATTTCTCACCACTTTACATCTGTAGGGCACCCACAGGCGAACAGAGAAGTTGAGGTTACCAACCACATACTCTTGCAAGGGTTGAAGGCTAGATTGGATCAGGCCAAAGGATCCTGGGTGGATGAACTACACAGCATGCTTTCGGCCTACCAAACCATCCAAAAGATATCCACAGGAGAGACTCCTTTCAACCTTTTCTTTAGGATAGAAGCAGTTATCCTAGTAGAAATCGAACTTCCATCTCTATGGGTCAAGGATTATAATGACCAAGGTAATGTTGAAATACTTCGGGCCAACCTAGATTTACTTGAAAAAGTCTGAGAAAAGGCACGAGTGCGGATGGCAAGTTACCAGCATTGGATAGCCTGACACTACAACTCTCGCATCCACAGCAAAGAGTTCAGGGTGAAGTATCATAGCCCATGGAATGAGGGAAGCTGTCCCCTAAATCGAAAGGTCCCTACCTAGTAGACAAAGTTATCAGGCTCAGGACGTATTGTCTGAAATAACTAGACAGAATGCCCTTACCTCAATCATGAAATTTGGAGAATCTTCGAATATATTATCATTGATGTAATAATTGCTTTTCAATGAATTAACATTTTCAAGACCTCCGCTCTTCTCCCAATTCTCAATGGTGACCCGATCCTCATGCGAATTCCCTAGAGTCGGGAAAAGTGTTCAGCCTACAAGACCCTCATGAGCTTATCCCTAGGGTAGCCATCCGATGGTTTTCCAATAATACAGTCTCAAAAAACTTTGGAGAAGACTGCCACTATAAAATAAAGAATCCACTCACAAAGAAGGTATACATAAAAGTTCTCTTTTCATTTCCTTCAAACATTTATATTTACAAAAGCGGCACCATGAAAGCACTGCAATAACCAAAAAAAAGGGGGCAAGAGCAGGAGACAAAAACAAGATGAACAGTCAGGGCCTAATCCTCATCTTCTGAGGAAAATATCTTGATTTCTTCATCACTATCCCTGGGTGGAGCCGGTGCAGGTCCAACTATGGTATCAAATATTTGATGCGAGCCTTGCAGTTCTCGAAGTCCTAGACGAACACAATGGTGGAGGCATCGAAGAGCTCTCCTTTGAAGGCTTCAAAAGTCTTGTACTCTACGATACAATGGAGTCTTATTTCGATATAAGCATCAGTCGCGGTCTCCTGGTGGGCTGCTCCTCCCGAAATAGAGGACCCCTCACCTGGGGCCCTTAGAGGAATCGACTCTGACAAGGGAGCCTTCACCCTCTTAGGCAAAGACTTCCGCAGGCACTCGACCTTTTTTCTTGCAACCTCTTTCATGAGTTGTGGCGATGGCTCTATCACTGCAAAATCACTTTTGAAGAATTAGTGGGGGTTCTCAGATGGATGCCCCAACTGCGAGGGAGAGACCCTATTTATACAGGTTCCAAGTGGCGTGTGTCCAACCATTCAGCAGTCAAATCAAGCCATGTGTCTGAACCTAAAAGGCCAACCACCATGCATATTGACTACACACTCCTGTTATCAAGGCATAGCTGATGAATCGCTTCAAGTTCTACTTCAACCCACCAAATGGTGGTCTGAGATTTACTTGGGATAAATCCCTGGTTTACTCCCTCAGAAAGACCCGACTGCCATTATGGTGGGTATAGTTTTAGAGCATACCATAGGCTGGCATTTGGATTCTCGGAGAATGGATTTGCATGCCAATTTTGATCGAGATAAAGTCAACAATTTGGACTCTTTGAACCCATCTTGAGTAAGTTTTGGATTCATTCTCTAAGGATCTTTGGATCAGATGGGCCTCAACCAAGGCAACTGTGACCTATAGTGAAGAGTCTTCAGACGTACTATCAATAATATAACTTGATAATTAACTAATAGAATGATCATTTTCTAGGAATATTATTATCTCTTGCAATCAGTGAGCCGAAGATCTCGATGATTAAGAAGCGGGGGCTAACCTATAAGGACCTCTGAAGGCCGCTTGCTTTTCAGTGAGCCAATGCCCATGAAGACCTTAGTCATGCGAGAAGCAAGGGTTAACCTAAAAGGACCCTCGAAGCCCACTGATCCAAGACATCAACAACGAAGACCTCGGTGACTAAGAAGCAAAGGCTAACCCACAGAGGACCCCTAACTCCTTACTTTTCAGTGGGTTGAGCACCAAAAATCCTTAGTCGTGTGAGAAGCAAAGGCTAACCCTTTAAGAATCTTCAGAGAGGGGCAAACCCAAAAGGACCCTAGCATCCGTTGATTCAAACTACATGAGCCAAAGACGTCAGCCACTAAGAGGTGGGGGTTAACCCATTGAGGACCCCTAACTCCTCACTTTTTAGTAAGTTGAGCATCGAAAAACCTTAGTGGCACGAGAAGTGAAGGCTAACTTATGATGACCTTCGGAGGGCTAACCTATAAAGACCCTAAGGGCCCACCTACTTCAGCTGCCCAAGATTAAAGTCTCAATCGAACTCCAAGAGCTTCTTAAAAGTGCTTCATCTTCAGATGAATATAGCCACAAGAAGGATGCTGAATTTATGAGCACGAAGATAGCTGAGAGGTGCCCTTTAAAAGGCAAAGCCGTGAGGCCCAATAGCCACAAGCGTAAAAGCTACGATCCAAAGACCACAAACGTATAAGCTATGACATGCACGCAGCCAAAGCGAATAATATCCATCACTAGGACAAGCTTTCAGTCCTTGAAATCTGGCCCAATGCCCCTCCTTACCCCCAAGGTAAGTTGAGAGAGAACATTCTTAACCCCGAATAATATCATCGGATTCAGTCAATCACCAAATATCAAACAAGGCACATCAGCAGCAGCAACTTAGGACTCAAAGATGAAAGAAAAAGTGAGAAAGAATATTTACTCCTTGAAAGTTAGATCATTATTACAAAAGCAACAGTAAAAGGGGAAATACAAAGAGCAAGGATGACAACTTCAATGGGCCTAGGCCACACCAATAGGCCACTGAGGGTCTTCATGTTGGGACACTTCTGTTGGCAGGGGTTGCAACCCCCCTGAGCACCATTTCAATGGTTGAGTGGCCATCCCTCTCGGAAGCACATATCTTTCAGGCACATAGATAGAGATGCCCGAAAAGACATGCTTGTCGACTGGAATCCCCACTAGAACTGTGGAAGAAGCCACTCTGCCAAAGGAAAAGTTAGAGCCCACTAAAAAGTTGAGGGTCTCCCCTTCAAGTGTGGCAGGGGAATAACCCCTGGCTACCATGGATCCGAATCCTTCCCCGATATAGCCGTAGATTTTCAATACCTCCCATTCCAAGTCGAAGTCCACATGGATTGTGGAGGCCAGGCTTGGGGAGCTAACTCCCTCGACCATAAGACATCCATTCATCGCCTGGAAGAGGACTACCTCATCGTGCCAAAGAGTGTTGCAAGTAGATCTCTAGTCTCGAAGAACACAGGATCCCTTTTATAAAGAAAGAGGGAGGTAGGTCACCCCTTGACAACCCTCGCTTATAAAAGATGGGTATCAGTCAGGGAGATATCACATAAGACAGTCTTGCCTATTGGCAAGGAATCCGAATCTTATACCCTTATGGAGTTCTCATTCCCAAGGCATGCGATGACAAAAGCACTGTGCCCTCGAGATTCTATGAAAGTAACTTTTCAGAAGAGATTCTCTGGAGCCCTTGAATACCTCCATTTCTTATAAGAACCCGTGAGGGCCCTATTTATCATGATGCTACTATCCCTACCTGGAGCTTTGACTCCTAGCCATCTCTAATGCAAAAAAAATGCAAAGTTCGGATCACACAACCAAACAAACCAAAGGAAAGAAAAATGATACAAGTGAAACACGAGACTTTAATTTGAAGCTCTTTATTAATAGCCTTGCTCGATTACAGAAGTCAAGTCATGAAAAACGAGCGACTATAGAAAGAGAAAATACATCAATGATCAATACATTAAATGCGATATAAGAAGTATTAAAATTTTTATTATTTAATCTTTATTATTTAGTATTTGATATCTTTTATATTTTTTTAAAAAATAATTAATTATAAAAATTTAATTACAAACCAACCAACAACTGTCTTTCAATACGTGCAGATAAAGCTTGAGTCCAAATTCAAGTCTATATATGACACACAAAGGTACACGGATGTATGATAGGAAATCAATGAATAAAAAAAAAAAAAAAAAAAAAGCAAGGCAACCAGGGCATTACTTTTTGGGGGACCCACTGGTTTTTGATGCATTCATTCGTTCAAGTAGTTCATGGGAGTTTCGAGGCACACAAAACAAAAAAAGAAAAAGAGCCATGCTTACACGCAGCTTACAAGAACAAAAATAAAGGCTTGGCTTGGCGTGATTGGAATTTGGGTGTGTAGTGCCCGTAACGCAGCTTAAGCGGGTTGCTTGATACGTAGAACAGAGAGTGGAACATGCCTGAGACTTGGACAGGCCTGATATGCGGAAATAGAAGCATGGTCAGGATTTTTGAGTGCTATAACCAATGGAGGAAAGAGAAATCCATGAAGAGTAGAGAGATTGAATACGATCAGAATTATGGGGCCCATAAAAACTATACAAAAGGGTGTGGAGATATTAGAAAAATTATTGAAAAAAATAAAGAAAAAATTGAGAAAAATTTTGTAGAAGATCTAAAGAAGAAGAAGAAGAAGAGAAAGTCTAGGATGCTCTAAAGAGTTTAAAGGAAGAAGGAGGAGTTCATCAATTATCTTCTCAACGAGACCGCACCAATCGACTTCGAATCTTTATTACAATTTTTTTTACTTTATTCATTTATTTTTTTAAATTTTTTATAATTAAATTTTAATTTTAATCAATGTAAAAGTTACTTTCATGCTCTTTAAATTTTTATTCTTTACTTTTATCGCATGCAGAAGCTAAGATCTAAATAGTAGATCTTAGTCTCAAATTTTTTTTTCTTATACTTTTAATTTCTGTTTGCCTACTTTAATTATTTTCTTGAATCTTTCTTTTCTTTTACAAAATTAAAGTTTTCAAATTCTCAAAAAAATTGCCTTCTCTAAGGAATTGAACTAACTCATTACTTTCTATATATTTTTATTTTTTTTAAAGTTGGATTTAAACTGATAATCACAATATCCTACAACAACATCACGCAATATCAAATTTTTGGCACTATTGTCGGAGAAGGCACGAACACTAAAATTTTTTATTTCTTTGATTTCTTGTGAATACAGCCTACTAACTTTTCTGATTTTTCTTACAAAAAAAAAAAGAGATGAAAGAAAAAGGGGAGAAAAAAAAGCTTCCAATTTTGCTTGATGAGATCAATCCTAATCCTATTTTTTTTTTTTATTTTAGCATTAGTTGCTTTCTTTTCAAATTAATTTAAAAGTAATCCACTTAAACTTAATCAAAACTTCATGACAAGAGTAGAAACTCTAATTGCTTAGAGCATCCATCATTTAGATTTTTTTTTGATGATTACTGAAGATAAGGTTAGCCTCTTAAGTTTAATTAGTTTCATGCGTCTAATTTAGTTGCATAGAATTTCTTGTTTGAAATTGGTTATATTCTCAAATCAATTTAAGGGCAACACCCACTAACAATATAAGGTAGAGATTTTATTACCTTTTCTTCGTTCAAAAACAACCAATCAGCATCCCTCATTAACCTAAGCCTAATTAAAACTAAGTAGACGTTGACCCTTAGGATCAATTAAGTTCAATTCGAGTATTGTGGTGAAGTCAAGTGTAAAATGAGTTTGAACTTATCCCTAAAACTGATATCTAAGGCAAGAGGTTAAAAGGGCTAAGCATAAGCGGACTCGTGGTTATTTAATTAAGACCATTGCGATTAGCACGGAGAGCCTCCCATGATCCCACCTCTTACTTGACTAATTGAAGGAAGTGAAAATAGACTCAACTCATATCTAGACTGATTGACACTACATCGAACTATTAGGTTTAAGTAACCTATAAGTGTCCTAGGTTTAATTACTTGCTAACTTGATTGTGATTGAAAAATAAATAAATAAATAAATAATATATATATATAATTCTGAACCACACACATTAGGATTTGCACTGGTACATGCATGGTAAGAAATCTCTTTTTTTTTTTTGACCTAGTTGAATCTAATCCTAAAATTGAACAGTTGATCCATGTCAAATCTGATAATCAAATGGCTGAAAATTTTGAAAAACCACCTAGGCAAATGAAGAAATACTTTATTTCTTCCACCTATAATCCATCGACTTATATCCACTTACCTGATATTCCTGCAAGCTATTATGAGATCAAGTCGACCACAATCTAGATGCTCCCATCTTTCTATGAAAATATCAATGAAGATCCTTACAAGTATCTAGATGAGTTATTAGAAATCTGTTCCATGGTAAAGATCCAAAATTTTATCAATGATGCCCTTAGACAATCTAGTTTCTTTTTTCACTAAAGGATAAAGCCAAGCATTAGCTTGGCACAATAGGATGACCAATCTGAACTTAGACTGAAATGCAACATGAATTTCTTAAAAAACTCTATCCCATAGGTCGAACCAACACCATGAAGCTAACCATCATTGAATTTACTCAGCTTCCAGGAGAACAAATTCATGAGTCATGGGAGAGACTTAAGAAACTTCTTAGAAAATGCCACACCATGATCTATCTAAGTGACAAATTATTCAAGCTTTCTATGAGGATTTAGGAGACCAATATAGGTAGATGATGGATGCATCTTGTGGAGGTGCATTCATGAGCAAGAGTGAGAATGAAGCCTATGTCTTGTTTGAAATTTTAAGCAAAAACTTGATCAATCATACTTCATTATTTTTCTATGAAAGATCAATTTCTCATCAAAAGCAGACAGAAATCTATGAGATCAAACTTTTAGACTGTAGCTCTAAGGTAGACTTGAATCTGATAGCTCAAAAATTAGATAAAGTAGATCTTCTTACCTAGAAGTTAGATCAAGTCCTAGCTCTAAGTCAATAATCTCCTATACAATACACATCATCTTTCAATTATTATAAGATTTGTTCTATCTGTGCTAGCCCAGATCATTATATGAGTGAATATCCCATGGCTGTATAGTTTTCACCTTTCATCCAAGAATAAGTCCAAGCTGCACAAGGCTACTACAAGCCATTTAATAATCTATTCTCGAACACTTATAACCCAAGTTGGAGGAACTACCTAATTTTTCTTGAAACCCCCAATAGACTCAGGCTTAGATCAAAATTTTTTCTATGCAAAACTTTCAAAATAGGTCCTAATATCAAAATTATATCAATAATAGAAGTTAGCCTAATCAGCCTACCCAGCCATCATATCATAATCAGCCATCATACCCACCTCCTCAACAGATCAATCTAGCCAACGATAGATTTACTCAACTTCAACAACTGATTATGATCCAATAATAATCCATCGTCAGGCTAGAAGTACAAATAGAATAGTTAGCTGACTCCACCATGAGGAGAGAACCAGATCAATTGCCAAACCAATCGATAGCGAATCTCAGGAACAACCCACCTAATATCCACCAACCACCTAGACCTAGTCATCAATCTAATTTTTCACCTAAGAATCTCTAATTTGAAAATGCCAAAATAATTTTTGAGCTAGAAGTGGTAGGATTCTTAATGATCCATACCTAGATCATGTGAGAAAGGTTAGTACTAATACTAGTCAAAATACGAACTTAAAAGAGGAGGTTAGTACTGAGACTAACCGCATACAAAAACCTGAGCTTAAAACTGATACTGATGCTGATTCCAATCTGAGTGAGAAAGATAAAGGAAAGAAGAGAGCAGATGAGTTATCCGAGATATATAAAGCTAGAGTCCCATTTTCTTCAGTCCTAAAAGCTGGTTCTTCCTGTAAAAAGCAAAAAGCATGCAATGAGGAGCTAATAAAATTGTTTAAGCAAATTCATATTAATCTACCCCTCCTCGATGTGATTCAATACGTTTTGGCTTACGCTAAATTTCTCAAGAAACTTTGCATCCAAAATTATAAGTTTCGAACCACAAAGAGAATTGTACTGTCTGAGGATATAAGTGCAGTCTTGTTAAACCCATTATCTCAGAAAATGAAAGATCCTGATGCTCTTTTGATTTTTTGTGTTATAGGAGTCATCACCTTTGACTGATCCTTGTTAGATTTAGGAGCTAGTGTGAACCTACTTTCAACCTCGATCTATAAAAAATTTAGGATAGGAGAACTGAAACCCACATCGATTATTTTGCAACTAGCTGATAGATCTATAAGATGCCACGTAGTCTGATTGAGGATATCCTAGTTAAAATAAATAAATATTATTTTTCAATAGACTTTCTCATACTTGATGTGGAACCATTTCAAGAGCTGAATCAGAATCCCATAATTCTAGGTTATCCATTTGTAGCCACTGTCAATGCCAACATCAATTGTAAAATAGAAGCCATGAATATTACTTTTAGGAATCAAAAGGTGAGAATCAATATTTTTAATGCCTCAAAGTACACTTAAAAGGAGAAAAATTATTTTGTAATTGATCTGATAAACAAGATAGTTGAGTCCGATTCCTCCTTAGATTTGATAAAAGATGATTTTCTGGATGAGCCCATTGAAGAAATTCAAGTTCAGGAGGTGAATGCCCTACTTGATTTACCTCACCCATCACATCTACTATCTTAATCAATGAGAATTGAGCCCTTATCTGAGCTAGAAACTGAACCAATCATCCTTCGATTCAGGCACCATCACAACTTAAACTGAAACCTTTGTCTGAGTCACTTAAGTATGTGTTTCTAGGATCTGAGAAAATTCTATCGATAATCATTGCATTAGATCCAATTTCTAATCCAAAAATCCAATTTAGGAGTATTTTAGAAAAATATATAGAAATAATTCTCGATAAACAAGAAACTAAAAATGAGATCACAAATCATCTTTCGAAAATCGATAATAATGAAAGAATGGAATTTAACAATGATGGGGTTACAAGCTATCTTTCTAAATTTGGGTATGATAGATTACTGAAATTTTCTAATCTAGTATTTGATCATGGGTAGGTAAGAGAATTTACATAGTCTGGCTGAAGACTTTAAACTTAGCACTTGTTGAGAGGCAATCCAATTTTTATATTTGAAGCTCTTTTTTATTTTTAGCTTACCTTCTTTTAAGTTTAGGATTAAGTTGGAGGGAGAACCAATTTTGTCAAGACTTCGAGTGCAATTATGAAGGTCAGACTGAACCAAGTACACATTTGGGTCAAGTGATATCTCTCTTTTTCTTCTTCTTTATCTATCATACCTTATTTTTCTTATCCATTGAGAATAATGTCGATTAAGTTAGAGGAGAAGAACAATAAAAAAAATTAATAAGTTCTCGAATAAGTTAGTATTTAGCATTTAAGCATCCAATTATATTTAAGAATCAAGTTCAACCAAATATTTTTTTAAAAAAAAAATTGATGCACAGTTCAGAGAGTTTGTAAGATATTGAGAGATAAGTATTAAGAAAACTCAATAAAGAGTTAAGTCCAGAATATAAATATTTTTTCTATGAATACTTCTAATTCTTCCTATCAGTATTAAAGAAGAATTTATTTTATATGGACTTGTGTCGAGTAACTATACATTTTTTCATAAAATAAATCATTTTATACAATAAAAGAAAGCTTTCAAGAACTTCATACGGAGTAACCGGATCTCTTTACCTAAGCAAGCATTGAATTTCACATCAAAAGGTATGAAGGACAAAGAAGCTCTATTGTAAAGTTAGTTTTAACTCGTAGCCTATTTGATTCAAGCTAGTAAGTCCTTGGGATATCTTATATCTAGTACCCTTAAATCATCTGGTTTATGAGTCATTGGCTAAAAACTCGCTACATGAATCAAATAAAAAGTTAGGTTAAGACACTCAAAAGTAATACAATATTTAAAAAAATTAATTAATGAAGAATGGAAGTAACAATACACTTGTCCATATGAAAGTTAGATGATTTAGAAATAAAGGTAAAGATAATTTAGAAAAAAACTTCAGAAAAGATTAGTATTTTTGGCTTAACTCCCATATTGATTTGTACTAATATTTTAATAACATAACTCACTCATGCTTTACTAAACATCAGTAATCTTTTTGAAAATTATTTGATAAAATTTGAAACTCTAAGCTAAATATTACTTAGCCCTAAATCTTTTCTTTACTTGAAGATGAGTAAAGTTCAAGTTGAGAGATGTGATCAATATATTAAATACGATATAAGAAGTATTAAAATTTTTATCATTTAATCTTTATTATTTAGTATTTAATATTTTTTATATTTTTTTAAAAAAATAATTAATTTTAAAAATTTAATCACAAATCAACCAGCAATAGCCTCTCAACACCCACGGATAAAGCTTGAGTTCAAATTCAAGCATATTACATCAATGACATGTAAAGATACACTGATATGTGATAGGGATCCAATGGATAAAAGAAAAAAAAAAAAAAAAGAGAGAAGCAAGGCAATCAGGGCATTACTTTTTGGGGGACCCAGTGGTTCTTGACGCATTCAGTCATTCAAGTGGTTCATGGGAGCTCCCAGGCACACAAAACAAAAAAAAAAAAAAAAAAGAGCCATGCTTACATGCGGCTTAAAGGAACAAAAATAAAGGCTCGGCTTGGCACGATTGGAATTTGGGTGCGTAGGGTCCATAACGCGGCTTAAACGGGTGGCCTGATATGCAGAACAGAAAACAGAATGTGCCTGAGACTTGGACATGCCTGATACGTAGAACTAGAAGCACGGCCAGGATTTTGAGCGCCGTAACCAACGGAGGAAAGAGAAATCCGCGAAGAGTCGGGAGACTGAAAACGATTAGGATTATGAGGCCTAAAAGCTATAAAAAGAGGTGCGGAGATATTAGCAAATTGTAAAAAAAAATAAAAAAAAATTGAGAAAAATTTTACAGAAGATCTAAAGAGGAGGAAGAAGGAAGGAAGAGTTCATCAACCATCTTCTCGATGAGGCTGCACCAATCGACTTCAAATCTTTGTTATAATTTTTTTTATTTTTTTAAATTTTTTATAATTAAATTTTAATTTTAATTAATATAAAAATTATTTTCATATTTTTTAAATTTTTATTCTTTATTTTTATCGTAAGTAGAAGCTAAGATTTAGATAGTAGATCTTCGTACTAAATTTTTTGCTAATATTTTTAAATTTTGTTTGCCTACTTTAATTATTTTTTTGAATCTTTATTTTTTTATAAAATCAAAAATTTTAAATTCTCAAAAGCACTATCTTCCTTATGAAATCGATCAGACTCATTACTTTCTACATATTTTTATTTTTTTTTAAGTCAGATTTAAACTGATAATTATGGTGTCCTACATAACATCATGCAATATCAATCAATTACATGGGAGATCCTCCTCTGGTTGATGAAGCTTTGATATGTTGTGAATCTGAACCATCCTCAATAGCTGGAGATCCTCGACAGCTGGGGTATCCTCGATAATCAGGCATTCCAAACTAGCACCACTAACATCAGGTATGTCGAGGAGGCCGGTATCCATCTTAGAAAAAAGTTGGGAGACCTAAGCTCTGTATTCACCAAAACTGGCTTCGAAGGCCTCCATAGATGCCTTCTTGGCCTAGAAGGCCGCTTCACATCGAGTTGCTTACGTCAGTAAGCAGAGAGTCTAGGTGCCTAACTTTGTCTTTAGCAAATTTGCTTGCCATCATACTTTCTGCTAATTTGATCCGAAGTTGCACCATCTCTGATCTTTTGTTATTTATGGTCTAAAAGAGGTCTCCATTGGTCTTTCGAAATGAAGCAAGATCGCATCGAAGTTCAGCGACTCGTGATCACTCTTTCTTTAATGACTGGTCAAGGTCATCGATTGTCATTCGAGCTAAACGGAGCTCGTCCTGAAGCTGATTTGTCTTGGTGAACAAGCCCTATCTGTTCTCAATGGCCATCCTAGCAAGTTTATCTCGCTGGTCGATCAGTTTGCATTGTCTGGTAAGATATTCAATATGGGTCGGCTTGAAGCATGCTCTTAATCGGTCTATCTCGGTCAAACCCTCATCATATTTCTTCTTCATCCTCAAGAATTTCTGCTTGGCTTTAGCCATCTCTTTTCTAGCCTTTTTAATGCCTTTTTTGAGGACTTTGACTCGGAGCCTTATCAGCAGGGTCGTCATCATAGACGAAGCCCCGACATAATATTTACACTAGTCAGACTGAGACAAACACACCACAATGATTATAAGTCAAATAAAGAGGTAAAATTTGCCTTTTTCATTAATGTAAAAATGTTTGTTACATCAGCAGAAAAATGAAAGGACAAGATACAAAATCTAAGTATCTGTGATGTCGATCGGAGGATCAATGGAGGAACTAGAAGCATCTTCTGTGGGCACCGATGGTGGAGAAGCTTCAGTAGTAGCAGGAGTGAGCACATCCCCAAATGGCCATTCCTCAACAAGTGTAGGGTTGGAAGCCAGACCTTCCATGGCTTCTTCTTCTTCACGCTCCTCTACCTCCCACTCCCCTTCATCCAGGAAGGATAGGTCAAGATCCAGGAAGCGCACCACAATCTTTTTATGGCAGCCATCCTGTCCTGCACTATAAGCTTCATGGCCGAAATCAACCTTCATCCAAAAAAATTCTTCCGACTCCTGAAAGGCTTTAATCGTCAGACACCTAGCTTCAGCAACCTGGCTCTCCACCTTCTTCTCTACCCTTGTTGCCTTATCCTGGGCTGTCCGCCACCTCTTCTTTTTGAAGGCAAAGCTAGACTCAGCCTTCTCCTTAGAGGCTTTGGCCTTGTCCAGCACCTCTCTCAGGCGCTTGGCTTCAGCCTCAATGGTTTCACCCTTACACCGAGCTGCAACTACGGCAGTCTCCGCATCCTCCACCTTTTTCTCTACATCGATGGCATTCGACTCAGCAACCCATGATGAGTTGGCATAGGCAGCAATGCGGTGACCCAGCTACACTCAAAAAAAAGGGGGGAAGAAAAGTAAGCTGCTAAAAATGAAAAAAGAGAAGGAAAAAGTTGCCAAAAAAAAGAGCGAAAAGGAGGCTCACCAAAACAAAGGAGGTCATGGCTTCCCTTTGCCGCCCCCCAATGCTCAACTCCTCAATCCTATTGAGATTGATGTCAATGAGCATCCTCTCGATCATGAGGTAGATGGTCTTCTAGCCCTCCAAGGTTGCACCGGCCGAAAACACAGATGGGACCTCTCTTCACCAACTGACTAGCAGAAGTACCCTTGGCCTGGTGGACAAGGAGAGCTGCCGACAATGGAGGACGAGATTGGATTGGGGGAGCTGATATCACCTCTGTTCGAGTAGAAGCAGGAGGGAATGCCTCTCTCTGACCAGCTTCAGAGGGCCTTTGCCTTTTTTGTCCCCCATCGATTACTGATGAGGATGCCTTTCTCTTTTTCTGCACATTCTTCCTCCTCAGTGCCTCGAGCTCTTCAGGCTTCATATCTACGATAAATCAAAGTAAGCTAAAAAGAAAGAAAAAATAAAGAGAGAAAAGAAATTGAATGCCATAAAACTCCTAAACTGATCTCTGAGGTCGGCTAGACTAAGACCAATATGAAAAAAAATCTGCTCCAACAGCAACTTCTTCCAAATAGAAATCTTGTATTTTTGTAAAATTCTAGAATACTCTATGTTCTCTCTACCTAACTTCAAAAATTAAAAAGTAGAATCTCTCGACTGACCCCAATAGAAAAAGCTAAGACATTCGATGGAAAAGCTCAAAACAAGTAAAAACTGACCCTTCCAACCATGGACCAAACATGGGGCCCCCTTGATTAGAGTGGAGACCCCCTTGCATGGCGAGACATGCCACCAATCTTTGGTCCATCTCTTGATGGAATAGAAGGATCGAAATAGGAGAATCGAGGGTTGGACTGCAACCGAGAGGCAAACGGCGATGAAGCTAATAATAAAGTGGAAGGAGTTGGGCATAATGAAGCAAAGAGAAATGTTAAAGAAATAAAAAATATCTACAACAAAGGGGTAGATGGGCAACCTGAGATCGGCTTTGAATGATTCATCATATAGGCTGATTTTACCAAGTGAAGGATCACCAATTTTGCCACTGGGCCCTGGGGACTCTAACTCGAATGAGATCGGGATCCCATATGGATTTGTATCAAATCTAGACCTCATGAATCTAGCACAGACCCAATGATGTCTAACACATAAGGTGGTTCACCCTCATGCCCAATGCCAGAATTGGTAAGGTCTTCCTCTATAGGAGGAGAAGGCCCAGAAGACCAACTTTACTGAAACCCTTATAGGCAGCCATCAAAGGGCAAAAAAAAAAAGAAGAGAAAGAGAACAGGCCAAGAAAACCAAAGAAAAATAAAAAGGAAACGAGAATCAAAAATTGGTGGGGGAGTGAAGAGACCCACCTATGATGGTGCGGGAGATGAGAATAGCTAATCGAGAAAAGTCATCGAAAGAAGTCGCCGACAATCCAAGGAGACTGGGGGAGATGGTCGAAGGGGGAACTTCTCTGAAAACTTGAAGGAGGCCAAAAACTTGGTCACGAAGAAAGAAAAAACTCTGAGAGCATAAGAAAAATCAAAAAAATGCAGCCCCTTTATATAGGCACTGACAAGTCAGTACAGTCCGGATATCAAATCTCTCCTGACCGTCGAATAGCCAACATCTAGCGCACCTCCATTGGCCAGCAAAAGTCGACAGACAATCCATATATGAGTAACACTTGGAACGAAGCACACCGTCCTTTGAATCCTACAAATCCACCCTACCTTTCTCGATCATAATTAACCCCTGATATAACCCCTCCTTTCTTTGAAGAGGCACAAACGCATCATTCCAGCGGCAACGATAGCATGTCTTCAATGGCCATAGATTGGCTTACTCCCATCATCCAAATCCTCTCTAATTTGAACTCAGAAATAGGGGGTATGTGTTGGAGAGTAGTATGTCACCCATACCGAAGACATGGTGGAGGGGATCTTACTTCAGTCCGATCCAATTCTCATCCTCCAAGATCACTACCACAACACTGATCGGTGGTGAATGAGTACAATCCTAGTGGTAGATATGACATCTCAGAACTGTGAAGAAAGCTACGCTGAAAAAAATCATTCAATACATAATGAAGCAACAGGCCTCACTTCGGATCCAGTCGATCCCCATCTCCTCACTGACCCCTTTGGATGAAGCTACTGTAATGGTTGGTCGAAGGCCTGGCCAATTCTAATTTCTGCCATCGACCATAACTTTGATCACTGAACTTGGTTGTAGCTACCCCTTATGGCTCCACCCGTGAATCCCTAGCCACTAGCACTAGGGTGACACTTGGACATCGAACATCGAT
Source organism: Elaeis guineensis (assembly GCF_000442705.2). Taxonomy (NCBI): domain Eukaryota; kingdom Viridiplantae; phylum Streptophyta; class Magnoliopsida; order Arecales; family Arecaceae; genus Elaeis; species Elaeis guineensis. The sequence continues at coordinate 2,372,145 of NC_026003.2, forward strand.
CTAAGAAAGGATCTGAGCCCGATATCATCTCCTGTTGAAGGATCCCACACCGATTCCAACTTCTAGACACAAGTAGCTCTCTCTTCAACACTAGCTGGCTATCGTATTCAGAGAAGTCAACCCCCATGCTGTCACATCAAACTACATTATCCCATGCGGGGCCATACTACTCCAGTGGCTAGCTGCGCATCAAGAGAGGCCACATCAAATCAAGCCATCCTGTGAGTGGCTAACTGTGCGTCAGATAAAGTGACGTCCACCACCCAAGTCCAAACTAGGAGAAATTATTATCTGGACCACACCTAGGTAAACTACTCAAGTCCCAAGTGAATAACACACCACTGCAATCCATGTGTGTCAAAAATCCAGACACCTTGGGTGGTACAGACCAAGAGGCCAGAATGGTCTCCTATTATTTTTCTTCTTATGGCTCTTGCCTCCCTATAAATTGAGGTAAAAAAGAGACTCTTCAGGTATGACATACACGCGCCCTCTACACCTCTCGCTCTTCTTCTCCTCTGTTGTATTTTTCTAACTTGGACGTCGGAGAGTTTCCATCAAAACCAACTCCAATCAGGACTTGTTTTGCAAGTCATCCCACATCGATCATCTCCAGCCACCTCCAGCCACCCCGATCGAAGTCAGGAATCTTTCACAACAGCTTAAAAGTTCAATCTAGTCCTAACTACAATCTGAAGAAAAAGATTGTCCAATCAAATTGGATGCCAGGAGGGAAGAATAGATTATAATTTAAAATTTCATAAATCTTATGAAAGTTAGATCGATGCGCAGTGAAAAATTGATCGAGGTTGATTGATTTATGAAGATCATTGCTTCATGAGTTTCAGATGTCTAGACCCTCTACTTTGCTCGCACGCCAAACAACGTAGGAGAGAGAGATGAAGAACTCTTCAGAAAGAAAGGAGAGGAGAGGATTGAGATCAGATCTTCAAGCTAGGAAGGAGCCCACATACCACACCATAAAGGGAGAGGGAGGATGCCCAAGAGGAGAGAGATGCCCAGGGAGAGGGGATGCCCAAGGTGATCTCACACCTAGAACACTTCTCAATTACTTGATTGATTGATTTTTCTCTTCTCCAAACCCCTCCTTAAATAGACAAGAGGTCCTAGATCAAATCAAATACCTTCATGGGTTAGGAATAGGACTCTCTAAGTTTGAATCAAATCCAAACTTTCTAAACCATGAGGATTTCTAAAAGAAGCAGGAGAGGCACCAACTTGCGCCTCTCTCCTTATGCCGCATGCCTAAGGGGATTCTTCCTCCATCTTGATCGGCCACTAGGTGAGAGAATGTAAGGAAAATATGGCTTAGTGTATCAAATCTGATTTAGTTCAAATTTGGATTTCATTCGAATCTAATTCAAATCTGATTCGAATCAAATTCAAAAAAATTGCTACTCCTAATCTAATTAAGATTTAGATCTAAGTCTAACTTAGATAATTAATCTGATTTAGCCTCAATAAAATCAAATCTAATTAAATTAGATCTGATCTAAAATAATTAAGATTTAAATTCAAACTCTCATAATTTTTTGAATTATAGATTTGATCAAATTTATCTCCAAAATCAAACATACACCTCATGTGCAGTGCTAGCTGCACATTACTTAATTCTCAATTAAGAAAATCTATATGTTCAATCAAGTCTCATACTTCCAAATTGAATACATAGATATTGGATCAATTCTTTTTCTATATTTTTTGACTTTGTGTGTGACTCTATGGATTCGAACACTAAGTCGGTAGTATAGGAATCTCTTTCTATACTAATCGAAGTGACCATCTAGCAATGATATCCGATGTTCGGATAGATCAAATAATTACAAAGCAATATTCAAGGATCTTGATATATGGTTATCGCATAATTTATCCCTTTGATCCTAATACTCAGGACAACCTAGGATTTCACTATCAACCCTAGATGAGCCATCCACATTATATTTTTATTTTAAATCCTGTAACAGATCATACAGATTATCCTGATCAAAATTTTACTGGATTGAGATACAGTGATGTATTAACTCCTGTAATCTAAAGGGATCAATCTTATCTTGACTCACACACCGACTTCACAAGTACTTAACTATACTCAGTAGCTTTTTATTATTGTATTAGAAATACAGATAGTTTGATACCAAAGTACAGTGAGTTATTTGCAAGTCACTATGGTGATCTCAAGTCGGAGGGACACTTATACCCATATTCTTTGTGAGCTACCCTTGACAACAGAGCGCTCCATAGATGAGTCACTGTTTGATGATGATGTACTCCTATATCTCATCTGTATACCATACTAATATCTTTACACTTTTTGGTTAAGAGGATAACCAATCCATATGGCACACAATAACCTATACTCGATAAATATTATTATCCTTATTAATAACGTATCATTTGATCACAAACAAGTTTAAGAACTATTCGATAAATCCTTCTTTATCGATTATATTATAGTTCTAAGGACTTCATCGTATCACAAGAGTTCAAAAAATGACATACTTTTATGATGAACTTGTTAGAAATAATTTTTATTCATTAATAATTTATATATAAATTTTAAAGAGCTCAATCATTTATAAATAGATAATTAGCTTTAAGACATATTTTTTAATACAACCTACGATCCAGAACACCGTCATCGGACTCCTTGATATCTCAAAAAAAATTAAGAAATAAAAGATTAACCTAGTAAACCCAAAAGATCAATGAAAAAATAATGAAATTAATTATAATTGTTCCAAAAATTAATTAAAAGCAAATTAATAGAATAAATGAATAACTACAATCTAGCATTTGTGAGTAATCAATAACCTTAAATGTTCGACAATTAATTGTCTATAAAGAAATAGAATAGCGGATATTAAAGAAATTCATCTTGTTCACAAAAGAAAATGAAATTAATCTTCATGCACAATAAAAAGAGTTTTCTAAAATTTTAATTAGAAGGCTTTTTAATTTCCTTTCTTAGTCTTTATGACTTTATTTTTTATAAAATTGGTGTATTCAAACAAATCTAATATGAATATAACCAAAAGAGTCAGATAGCAAAATATTCTAATGAGGTCCCAGGATTGTCCCTTTCCAATCCAAAGAGACTCTCCAGGATAGTCAGCAACAAAGGTACCCTCCTAGTCAGCAGCAATATTAGCCTCTCGGCAAACATGCCTGGAAATATAAGCTTGACAACTAGGTAACATCATAGATATATCCTTCAAAAGAAGGTAAGCATGATCATCAAGGAAACGACCCTGAATCCAAGTCACCACCACAGCCGAGTCATCTTCAATAATGAGATGGTCAGCCCCTAGGATTTGCCTGGCATGTAGAATCCTAACCCAAGCAGCCCGCAACTTCACCTCGAAAACCATGGGTGTAAAGAGATGGCTTCCCCCAGCAGCAATCAACCTAGAGTCATGACCATGGATCATGAAGCCAACCCTACCCTATCCATGCCAAACGTTGCTGTTGAAGTTGACCTTCAATATCTCGAAGGAGGGGGATCCCAAGTGATGAACACCTATCGGGTTACTACACGAACAGGATGGGAGTCCCAAATCTTCAAGTGTCTGGAGGTCACATCTATCATCTTCGTAGATAAGATATGGACACACTTCACAATAAATCTTGCTAAGTTCTTCTAGACTCAAACACCAGGCTGTTCCTGAAAAACCAAATGTGATAGGCCATATATGCTGCCCAGAGATCCCCCCAATGGGATCTGCTCCTTCAATGCTCCTATGTACGTACTTCAAGAATGCCTGAATAAGACCAAAAGTCTGGATGACCTGCTGATGCAACCCAGCAAAGGTCCAGACTTGTTTGGCTCTTGGATCGAGAAACAAGATGTGCTCCACCATCTCATCCTCTAGACCACAGCACGGACAAGTCAACTAGATATCCATACCTTGACCTCTCAGAATGGACCTCATCAAAAGCCATCCTCAAGCCACCTTCCAAAGAAAGAGGTGCGCCCCCATCCTCCAAATCCACCCAATGTTCATCTGCCTTCTCGATCCCTCTAGTATAAGCTATAGAAATCTGCAGTCACTGCTCTTTGAGAGTAGGAATACCTCCACCCCCTGACATTCGAACTGTTGTGAATCAAAACTAGAAGAGCTAGAACCCGCTCCTCCAGCTGCCCCCAAAGACCTGAGCAACCTCCACTAGATCCCACTGACCACCATTTGCATCAAGGAGATTGTAAACCCTTATAAAGTCCATCACCTCATGACTGATGAAAGTTAGCCATCAACTGAGAGGAAGGTCATCGATCCACTAATCATGCAAAAGCAACATCAAGCAACGATCGCCCACCATCCATCACGTCTAGCATCTCACCCCCAAAGCATGTGCATAGATTTCCTTCCATAAGAAGGACGCACCCTAACCAACCCGGATCTCCTCATCCATCGGCCACATCCCACATCTGGTCCTCATCACCATACTCCAATGGCTCCCTAGGTCCAAAAAAAATCTAGCTACATGTCGGGCAATAAGAGCCTCCCGCCTAGTAACTAGAGACTAAACCCCAAAACCTCTATCCCTTAGTGGCTGACACACCACCTCCCAAACCAACAGATGCATGCCACCCTCACCTCCCAGCCTCAAGTGTCATAACAAATTCTAGAGAAGCTGCTCCAATCTCTCCGCCAAGGTCCTGGATAAAGCAGTATTTGAAAGCAAATAAACTGAGATGGAACTGCTAATAGATCTCACCAGGGTGACCCTCCCCATCATTGAAAGAGCACGAGCCTGCCATCCCTCTAGCCGCTCTTGGATCACCATGTTCACTCCATAATCAGCTCTCTTGAGCCAACAGCCCAAGATAGGAACACCTAGGTACTGTAGAGTCTAACTATGTTCCCCAATCCCCAGACTCTCGCTGATCCCATGACGAATTTGGGTAGGTGTCTTGGGGCTGAAGACCATGATGGATTTGGAGAGGTTCACTTTCTGATCAGACGTCTTGCAGTCCTCCTCCAGGATCCTCTTGAATCCAATCGCATTTTGAGCCATGGCCCGGCCCAGCATAATACAGTCATCTGCAAAGAGTAGATATAAGATCTGATGGGCTTCAAGGGTCGATGCATAGTGATCAAGCATCGGTCCCTAGGCCACAGCTTGTAAAGCTTGCAAAAAGATATCAGCACATATAACAAAAAGGTATGGGGACAGAGGACAATCTTGTCACAATCCAACTGAAGAGTGGAAGAATGTTGATGGGGTCCCATTGATGACAATAGCAAAAGGACTCTATATGCACTCCAATATCCAGCCAATCCAGCAAGGGTGGAAGCCAAAGGCCGGGAGGGTTCCCTCCAAAAATCTCTAACTCGTCTGATCATAGGCCCATTCTATGTCAAGCTTGACTGCCATGATGATGCTGTAAATGGAGGTATGTTGAAGATCATGCATGAACTTTTGGGAAATAAGAACATTGTCAGATATATTACGGCCACCAATAGAAGCTACCTATTCTAGACAAATCAGTCGAGGGAGGTAATGCTTCATCCTGATCACCATCTACTTTGCACAAACTTTGTAAAGGTTGTGCAAAGACTAATTGGTTTAAAGTGGCTTAGCTTTGAAGCATCCTATCTCTTCAGTATTAGTGTGATGAAGGTCTACTTCCATATGTCTGGCATACAGTCAGTCATAAAGAACTTCTGCACAGCCGCCACCACCTCTAATTGAATAATAGGCCAGTACCTTCTGTAAAAGAGTAAGGGAAAACCATCAGGGCCCGAGACTTTATCCTCGGCCATAAACCATACTACTCTATATCCCCTCCTCAGTCACCTCACAAAGAAGGTCTCTATTCTCCTGCACAGTGACCAAGCTATCAGAAGGAGGAAAGTGGCTCATCTAATCTACTCCCAATTTCATTATCCAATGAGATCTAAAGAAGCACACCACCTCTTGTCTAATCTCATCCTCGCTCATCAGCCACTATCTCATGGTATCCCTGATCATCCGGATCCAATTCTTATGCCTTCAGATAATGGTAGACTGATAGAAAATTCTCATGTTCCAATCCCCTTCTCTAGTCCACTACACTCTAGGTTTCTACCTCCAAAGGGTCTCCTGTTGCCTGAGGAGGGAGTGGTGGGCGGAGAGAAAGCCCCGAAGGTCCACCAATTCCCCCTCGATAAGACCACCATTTCGATCCTTGCATTCCTGAAGCTCAGCAATAGAAGTCTCAGCCACCTTAAGTCTCCTGAAAAAATCTCCTACCTCAGTCTCATTCCACCTCAGCAAACATCACCTCATTAGATTGAGCCTCTGGTGCACCCAATATCTAGCACCATCATAAATCAGTAGCCTCCAAACCTCCCGCACTATGTCCCAAGACTGAGGATAGGAGAGCCAAAACTTCTCAAATTTGAATGGGCTCCAATGAGAGGGAGATGTGTTCGTGATCATCAGGAGCAGATAATGGTCCAAAGTAATCCTCAGTAGGTGACGAATTTGATGGCCTGGATAACACTGGATCTAACTGGTCATGGCTGGGACTCTATCGATCCTCTCTCAGACTCTGGTCCCCCCCTCTAATCGATTGTTATACTAGGCAATCTAGGTCCAATAAATCCAAGATCCACAAGGCCACAAGATTGTATGAAAGTCCTAAATTCCTTAGAGCCCACATCATCCACAAAAGGTCTACCCCCCTCTTCTTGTGAGTACCAATAATTCAATTGAAATCATCAGCAACAACCATAGAGAGATTCTGATCAATTAGAGCCATCACCTCCTACCAAAGATGTCTCATGTCTCTATACTCTGTACTAGCATACACTCTTGATAGGAGTCAAGTGGAACCATCCATTTCCTTAATAACAATAGCAACTTGTTGATTACACCAATGGAAGACATCCACAGCAGCAACCCTCCTTTTCCAAACTACAATAATTCCTTCCAATATACCCATAGACTCAATAGCATAGAACCCCCATCTTGTCGAGAAGCGATGTCAGATGCGAGCAAGACCTGAGCCAACAAGTCTAGTCTCTATCAACACACACAAATTTGGATCCTGATATTGCATCAATCTTCTATAAGTTAAGCGGAAGGATGATTTCTCCTCTCCTTGCACATTCTAAAATACAATCTTTATATTTAATATTCAAGGTTCTGCGATGAGCACCCAGATGAGCCAACCAAAGCGCCCCCACTTTCCTTCTTCACCTCCTAGTTTTCCCCTGAGGATCCCTGGTCCCCCACCACCTGTAAGGCCGACTTAATCCGGCCAACAGTCTCTTCATGGGCCACAGCCATGCCCAAACCACCTCCCCCACTGTTGCTTCTTCCCATCATCACCAACTCTACCGATGAGGATGCACCAACCGCCTGGCACAACACCTCCCCCTAGATCCCTTCGTCCCTCGACTGCATCCTCCCTCCCTCCTCTGCTGCGCGCACCACCATCACTCCTTCTGATGGTTAGGGTTTCTTGGATGGCGATGTAGAGTGGACAGATCTAGACCTCGAGCTCTCGATGATAGCACCTCTAGTCGGGGTAGGGTGAGGGCTAAGAGGATCTGCCCTCCTTGGACGGGTGAAGCTTTCCGTCTCTCCCACGATGGCACAAGCTTCGCACCGGCACCACCATCAATATATTCGTTCAGCTTCCTCAAGGAGCCAATCTCCAAGGGCCTTGTCAAGCTTTGGCCCACGTCGAATTGGGTTGAACGAACTGGCCTCCTGGCCCATTTCAGAGAGCTCCCGACCGCATCTGCCAAATAAGAGTCCAATGGGCCCGCATCCACCTCCAAGCCCACCTCCATGCAATCCTGGCCCGATGGCAACTTGGCCAGCACCCAATAACTCGATGCCAACTTGGGCACTTCAACTCATCCCATCTTTAGTTCAGCCCTTGATTTCCCCAATGATTGTCGTCGAGCAAATTTGGCTGGCTTCTACCACTCATCCAAGTCTGACGGTGACCTAGGAGAGCTCTCCTGAGGATGAGATGAGCTTGGTTTTGATGGAGAAGAGTTGGGAGCCAATGAACCTGGGTTAGTTCCACTACCACTGCTGGTTTCATTGGAGCCCTAGGTTGCCGAGGCTACCAGATCTATGAAGTCACCATCTACAGCCCCATCCTTGGTTGTTGGATAGCGATAAAGTTCTCTCCACCCATCAATCCCTCTTCCATAGCCTTAGGGAAGATATAGATGTTCTCTGATTGAAAGCAGCTCGGTCCCTTCTCCTTTACCATCGGCTAGGTATGGCATTCCTCATCGAAGTGACCTATCTGGCCACATCGATAACACACCACCATGATGTTCTCATACACAAAGGGCTGCTTGAAGATGCCCCTATGACTCTGGATTGAGACCCCCGACTTTAGGGGTTCAGATGCATCAAGCTCGACACGAATCCTTGCAAAGTCGATTTTCTAAAACAGGTAAGTGAAATCATCAAGGGCCACTAGATGTCCGACCTCTGACACAATCTCCTTCAGCATCTTTGATTTCCAAAACTCCATCAGTAGCCCTAGTAACCAGATCCAAACCACTATTCTTCGCACCATGTTCGTCCCGAGTACAAAGCCAGGTACCCATGATTCTATCACCAAGAATTGGCCAACGATGAATCACGAGGCACCCTGCAAAATTTCTTCACACTCCTCTGTCGAACGAAACTAGAGAAGATGGTGATCTTTAGCTATGACAAAAGCCTTTGGACACTACTGCAGCTTTCTACGCTCTTTAAACTCTTTTGCAATCCATTCCGATGACACCTGTCGGCCCAAGCTTCGAACCAGAACAGAGATGTCCTCCTATTTCTTCCTAGACTCTGTCATCATTCCTTTCAGGAACACGAGAACCATGGTAAAGAACTTTTGTAGCTGCTCAACTTCCACTAGCATGATCTTGTGTGCCACCCATCGGGACTACCTCGGCGGCCCCTGAGCCACCCAAGCCCAGCTCCTTCCCTCACCTCCTGGATCTGATGAAAACCAGCCCCCTGGTTTGGCTCCTTCCCTCGATCGGCCATCAACCATCCAACTCAAGCACAACCAACAGTCCAAAGAAAAGCTCGAAGGATTTGCATGATTCTTAATGAACCCACATGATCACACCCAAGCACCCTCGAAATATCATTGTGATCCCTTTTTTAGTCTTTATGACCATCCACGACTTATCCATGTGATGGTATCTAGAGCTACATTTAATCCTTATGTATGGGTTTAAAACCATATTTAATTCCCATCATGTAGGTCCACCATTCAAATGTTCATGGAATGTACAGTTCTCACTGTTAGTGATCATGCTGAGCTATTTTTAGAACCATGATTTTGACTTAAAAAGGCAAAAAGTTACTTAGGTACTAAAACTATCAGATGATGCAGAAAAGGTAAATGTCAAGTATGCTTTATGTGAATGTCAAGATAACGATCTTCCATCTTAGTACGACATGATTTATTTTAGATGCATCCATGATTATTGACAATATGTGACCCATACAATTTGTCTATTGTGACTTTTTGATAGCGAAATTGGCTATTAAGTAAACGAGATCATGTGGCCATAGTGTTGGACATTTTCGGTCTGTATCACTAGGTCTATGGTTAAGACAATATAAACAATGAAAACACGGAGTTAGTATTCATTTTTCTTTATTTTCTAAAAAAATGGATGGTTACCGAGGCCAAGGATGTTTTTTGTGAAACAGGCAAGCTATTGGCAACATCCAAGATTTCAAACCAAAGTACGAAGTACTTATCCCAAAAAGAACTGTTATTTTTTGAAAGGAAAAAAAAAGACTTATTATAGAAAATTTGATGGTTGGGATCTAATATCAGAATGAAAATAGATCACTTCAATTGTAGGAGGTGGGGAACCTTTAGTCTCACATCGATTGTGAGCTAAAGGATACTCCCACTTATAGGGGTTAGCCACTCTCCTTACCTCAGGAGGCACCTTTTCTAGGGACAAAACCATGCAGTCCAACTGCCAAAAGCAATGCCAAAGTGGATAATACCTCCTATAGGCTGGAGGGAGACTTGGCTATCTCCTCTATAAGGATGAGGTGAGTTTGCCCCGAGGCCATATCTATTGGGCTGACCTTATGTTAGTTGATGCTAGACTTGGCTATCCTCTCTGTAAGGATGAGGCGAGGACCTTGCATCAGTTAGAGGAAGTGAATGAACTTTCGACCTTGTGGTTAATAGCCACCCCGACCAAGGTTAGATTTTTACTAAAAACTTTCAAGGTTGTCATGCTTCTCTATGGGACGATCGATGCTATCCTGTGCCAAGCCTTCCCATCTACCCTGAAGAGAGTGGCTTAATAATGGTACTCAAGTCTCAAGTCAAGGATAATTCACTCGTTCGACTAGCTGAGTTGGACATTTGCCGTGCACTTTGTAAGTAGCAGAGAACAGTGTAAAGGATCAAAATCTCTAGTTAGCATCAAAAAGAGAGAGGAAGAATCACTCCTATCTTACATTGATTATTTTAATGCTATCGTACTTAAAGTCCACGATCTAGATCAGTCGATCGCTATGACCACCTTGAAGGATAGATTTTTTTAAAAAAATGGCCTCCAATTTTTACTGGAGAAGACCTACCCTCGTAACTTTACCGACATGTTAGCTTAAGCAGAGAAATATGCTTAGGCAGAGAAAGTTTTTGAGGAAGAAGAAACTCAAGTAGATGCTACTGTCTAGAAGAAGAAAAAAGAATAGGAAACCTTCACCAAGGTGGGACCATGGAAGAAGTCAGCAGTGCTCCGATCTCCACCCAGACATCAAAGATCCAGAACCCCTCCTCAGAATTGCTAGAGAAGAAGCCCTTTTGGGAGGAGACGGCGTACATCTCCACCAAGAAGATTCATAAATTACATGCCGCTAAACACCCCCCAAATCTAGGTGTTGATGGAAACAAGGGATCGGCTCCCTAGGATAAGAAGGATGCGTACTAACCCGAGTCAGCATGATCCGAATTAATATTGTCTCTACCACAATGATCATGGCCATAATACAGAAGACTGCATCTAAATCTAGGATGAGATCGAGGAGCTTATTCAGCATGGGCATCTAGATCAGTTTATCAGATGTTGGTGGGAATAGTAGGAAGAACGACAAAGGTCACCTCAGCCACCAGAGCAACAACAAAGAGAGCCCTCTAAAGATCAATCCATGGTCAAAATAATAAGCACCATAATTGGGAGGCATCATGGTGGTGGGACAGTGGAACCCACTGAACCAACCAAAAGATGGAAACCTAAAGAGCCAATTGTTTTTAGCGAAGAAAATGCACAAGAAGTTTAGTTCCCATATAATGATGTGGTTATTGTATCTTTAAATATAGTAAATTATGATGTATGCCGCATATTAGTTGATAATGAAAGTTCGATCAATGTATTATTTTATAATGCTTTCTCTAAAATAGGTATATCCTCAGAGCAGTTGGGGCAACTTGATTCTCTCTTATGGGATTTTCTGGAGATGTTGTTCCCATTGAAGGAGTCATTATCTTAACTTTAGTCACTGGTCGAGCTGCTCGATAATCCACAGCTCAGGTCGATTTTCTCATAGTCTGAATGCCATCAGCTTATAATGCCATCCTCAGATGATCAAGACTAAATGCACTCCATACTGTAGTGTCTACATATTGCTTAAAGGTAGAATTTCCAACCAAGTATGGGTCGGAGAGATTCGAAAAGATCAAGCCTTGGCATAATAGTGCTATCCTCGCACTTTTGAGAACAAAACCTCCTGATGCACGCACTGTTGATGGATTGGACACTCACGATGAATTAGTTGAAGAGCGAGGAGAATTGGTGGGAGATCTTGAGACGACCTCATTAAATGATGGAAATAAGGAGCAAACAGTTCAGATCGAGTCCAACCTGGATCAAGTAACCAAAGTTCATCTCACTTTCTTTTTACAAGAAAATGCTGACGTTTTCACCTAGACACTAGCTAACATGCCAGGCATTGACCCCACAGTGATGTCCTATTAGCTGAATGTGAACTCAACCTATCAACCTATCAAGTAGAAGAAACAAAGCTTTGCCTCTGAATGACAGAAGGTGATAGTCGAGGAAGTGGACAAGCTACTCAAGGCTGACTTTACATAGGAGGCAATCTATCCAAACTGGATCACTAATGTGGTCCTTATGAAGAAGATAAATGGCAAATGATAGATTTGCATTAACTTCACTAATCTGAATAAAGCTTGTCTGAAGGACAGCTACCCATTACCTCAGATGAATCAGTTGGTGGACGCCACTTCAAAACACCAACTCTTTACTTTTATGGATACTTTTTTCAGCTACAACTAAATCTAGATAGCACCTGAAGATGAGAAGAAAATCTCCTTTATTACTGACCGACGTTTCTTTTGTTACAGAGTTATGCCCTTTAGCTTGAAGAATGCAGGTGCAACCTATCATGCCTCGTAAATAAAATTTTCAAGGATCAGATCAGATAAAATATGGAGGTCTATATGGACAACATGCTCATCAAAAGCAAATCTTCATAGGCTTATATTGATAATCTCAAAAAAATATTCACCACTCTTCGAAGGTATTGAATGAAGTTGAATCCGATGAAGTGCACTTTCAAAGTCACCTCAAAAAAGTTCTTGGGGTTCATGGTTTCAAACCAAAGAATAGAAGCAAATCTTGAGAAGATTAGAACCATACAAGAAATGAATCCATCAAAAATTGCGAAGGAGGTTTAGCGCCTAACTGAAAAAGTGGCCACGTTAAGTCGGTTTGTCTCTAGATCGGCTGAGCATTGTCTCCCTTTCTTCTAGGTCCTCAAATAATCAAAGAACTTCCAATGAACCGAAGATTAGCGACAAGCATTTGAAGAATTGAAGAGTACCTTACCTCTTCACTACTTCTTGGTAAGCCCGAGGCCAATGAGGAGCTCTATCTGTATTTGGTAGTCTTCTCTATTGCAATCATTGCAGTATTGGTCTGCGAATGGGATAAAACTAAGAAGCCAATTTACTATATTAGCAAGACTCTCCAAGATGCTAAAACCAAATATACCAAGTTGGAAAAGCTTATCTACACTCTCATTATTACGGTCTGAAAGCTCTGGCCCTATTTCTAAACACACGGCATCATGGTCCTAATTGACCAACCTCTCAAGATGGTCTTGTATGGCCTGACACATCAAGATGATTGGTGAAATGGGCAAGTGAGCTCACAAAATTCGACATAAAGTACCGGCCCTACCTTTCTATCAAGGCGTAAGCCCTAGCAGACTTTATTTTAGAATATACGATTCCAAAAGATAGCCATGAAGAACCTGAGCCAGCCAAAAGTCCATCAGAAGGCGAACCTGAAGGACTCTAGGTTGTGCATATGGATGGATCGTCAAACCCTGTAGAATCGAAAGCAAGCCTATTACTAATTGGTCCAAAAGAATTTATCGTTGAATATGCCTTGCGGTTTAACTTTCTAGCTACCAACAATGAAGCCGAATATGAGGCTCTCATCACTAGGCTAAAAATTATAAAAGAACTTAGAGTACAAACACTAAGGGTCTGTAGTGACTCCTAATTAGTGGCGGAACAAGTAAAGAGAGATTTCGAGGTACAAGAGAAAAATATGAAGAAATATTTACAGAAGATGATCAAAAGACCTTATTCTGGTATTTGTTAACTTTGACATTCTGCAAGTATCCAGATCGGAGAACTCAAGAGCTGACCTACTATCCAAGCTAGCGACTTCGACATCAGGAGACCTACCCAGGGAATCATTTTTTGATATTTTGAAGAAACCAAGCATAGAAGAACTAGTCCTTATCTTACAAATCGACACTGAACTAAGCTGGATGGACCCATACATCTAGTTCTTGAGAGATGGAGTGCTACACTCAGACTCGAAGGAGGCTTAGAAAATCAAGCACCAGGTGCCCCGCTATATCCTCTATGAAGGCAAATTATCTAGAAGATCCTTTTTCCTTTCACTTCTTAGGTGTTTGCGCCCATTTGAAGTTGACTACATCTTACGAGAAGTATATGAAGGGATATGCAAAAATCACTTAGATAGTAAGTTATTGGCTTACAAAATACTTCAGTAAAGATACTACTAACCCATGATGTACAAGGATCCAGCAAACCTCACCAAATGCTATGATCAATGTCAACATAATGCCAATATTCAATGCCAATTGGCTGTACTGCTGACCCCGATCAGTACCCCCTGGCCATTGACACAGTGGGAGATAGATATCCTTGATCTTTTTTCTCAAGCATCAGATCAAAGAAAGTTTCTACTTGTTATCATCGACTATTTCATGAAGCAGGTGCATGCTGAACCCATCGCCAGCATTATCGAAGTTAGAATAAAGGACTTCATATGGAAGTTTATTATCTACCACTTCAGCCTTTCACTAGTGCTGATCACAAACAACGATCACTAGTTCTTTGGTTCCATATTTGCCAAATTTTGTTAGAGCCTCGGCATCTCTCATCATCTCACATTAATAGAACACCCACAGGCCAATGAAGAAGCTAAAGTGACTAACCATATCCTTCTATAGGGATTGAAAGTCAGATTAGATCAAGCCAAAAGATCATGGGTAGACAAGTTGTATAATGTGCTTTGGGCCAAACCACTAAAAGCATACCCACAAGAGAGACTCCCTTTAGACTCTCCTTCAAAATTGAAGCAGTCATCCCTATAGAAATTGGACTCCTATCCTCGTGGGTCGAGAACTACAACAACCAAGATAACATGGAGTTACTCTGGGCCAATCTAGATCTGCTCGAAGAAGTTTGGAAGAAGACATGGATGTGAATGGTAGCCTACCAACATAGAGTGGCGTGGTACTATAACCCTCATGTTCGAGATAAGAAATTCAAAGTCGGTGATCTAGTCCTACGTCACACTGAGGTATCGCAACCTACAGTGCAAGAAAAATTGTCTCGAAAATGAGAAGGCCTCTATCGGCTGGATGAAGTTATCAGACTCAGAACTTATCACCTAAAGCAACTACACAGAGCTCTCCTACCTCGGCCATGGAACTCAGAGAATCTCCGAATGTATTATCAATAATGTACCAATAAGCTCTCAATAAAATAATTTATTTTTAGGATATCGTCACTCTTCTCACAACTTCAGACCAAAGATCTCGATAGTCAAGAAGCGAGGGCTAACCTATAAGGACTCTTGAAGGTTTCTCATTTTTCAACGAGTAGAGCCGATGAAAAATCTCAACTAATTGAGAAGCAAAGCTAACTTTAAAGGATCTTCAGAGGACTAACTTGTAAAGATCCTCACTTGAAAAAATGAAGGCTAATCTAAAAGGACCTTTGAAGGGCTAACCTATAAAGACCCTCACATAAGAAACGAAGGCTAATCTAAAAAGATCTTTAGAGGGCTAATCTATAAGGACCCTCACTTGAAGAAATGAAAGCTAACCTAAAAGGACCTTCAGAGAACTAACCTATAAAAATTCTCACATAAGAAATGAAGGCTAACCTAAAAGAATCTTTGGAGGGCTAATCTATAAGGATCCTCACTTGAAAAAATGATGGCTAACCTATAAGGTTCTTCAGACCTTACTGATCCAAGCGGTATGAATCGAAGATCTTGACAATCAAGAGACGAGGGCTAACCTATGAGGACCCTCGCAAAACCCTTGTATCTAAGTAAGGTAGACTTAAAGCTCCAATTGTTCAAAGGGCAAGGGCCAACTCAAAAGATTCTCGATGAACCATAATACGAAGTCCAAAAGAGTTTAAGTTTGGACCACGCCAACAAACGGAAACATAGGTGAAACAAGAGACTTCAATTTAAAATATTTTATTATAAAATTTATCTGATTACAAAAATTAAGTTATGAGGAGTAGGTGACTACAAAAAGAAAAAGAAAAATATATCAGTCATGTGAGGAAGATCCACCTTCAGCTGGGCCCAATGCATCGTCGGTTGCTGAACCTTCTAGACTAACATCGACGGTCTCGAGCATCATCCACTCGCTTGGAACTTCAAGAAAAGTGATGTCAACTTTAGGGAAGAGTCACTTGACCAAAGCCCTACACTTTCTGAAGCCAACCTCAAAAGCTGTGGTGGACACTTTCATCGTTTCGAGAACCATCTCAAGCTGGGTAGTGACAAGTCTAGCTTCTTGCCACTTAATTTTGTCTTCGGCAATACTACCTACTGCTGCACTCTCTGCCAACCTAATGCGAAGCTCTATCATCGTGGACCTCTCCTTGTTCAAGGTTTTAAGGAGATGATTGATGGCCTTTTGAGCTGAATTCAATTCACTTCGAAGCTCAGTAATTGCCGACCTCTCTTTATTTATTGAGCATTTAAGACTGTCAATTGTTCCCTAAGCCAAATGATGCTCACCCTGAAGTCGAGTATCTTGGCGGTCGAACCCCACCTAGCTTCCTCAACAACTTTAGCTGACACTATCACATATTCCAGCTCAGAGATCTTTTCTTGAGTTGCACGAAGTTCACCGGATAGTGAGCCATCTTTGCATTTGGGCCCCAGGTTGCCTCTCCAACCACCTTCATAAATTATTATGCTCTTCGATAAGCTTGAACTTCTCTGTGGCATGTGCTCTATCAGTCTGCTTAAGGTACCCCCTCAGGTGTCTTACTTCTATGAAAGCTTCGTCATAACTTTTTTTTATTTTCAAGAATTTTTGCTTTGCTTCAATAGCATCTTTTTTGGCTCTCTTGATGTCTTCCTCAAGGGTCTCAATTTCACTCTTGATAAGCAGAGCCACAGGCAAAGCTTCGAAGTGATTATGAGCAAACACACGTCCATAGTATTTGCATCGGTCAAACTAAGAACGAACACACCACAAAGATCAAAAATCACAAGAGAGACATAGAGATAATAAAAAGTTCTTTAGATCAATAAAAAGCTCATTTTACATTGGGAGAAAAAAGAAAAAAATAATACAAGATTTAGGTATTTACAACTTTGGCTTGAAGGTTGGCGAGGAACTTGGAGCGGCTTCAGCTAGCTCAGACCCTCTGACGGACTACGGAGGCATCAACGACAATGAAACTTCAACGGTAGCCAATGCAAGCATCTCCTCAACTGCTTGCCCAGAAGAACATGACTGCTTTTCAGCTATCGTGGGTTCAGAAGGCAGATCGTCATTGGCCTCTTCCTCATCCAAGAATAAGAGGTCCAAGTTCAGAAAGTGGGCTGCCACCTTTTGGCAGCAAATGTCTTATCCGGCCTTGAAGGCTTCCCCATCGAACTCCATCTTTTTCTCAGTGAACTCCTGCAAAGCCTAAAAGGCCTTTACCGCCAAACATCCGGCCTCGATGATCTGGCCTTCAATTTTTTTCTCAGCTTCAGTGACCTTAGCCTGTGCTGCCCGTCGCTTCTTCTTTCTAAGGCTAGGTCAGCCTCGACCTTTACTTTGGCAGCGTCGATCTTGTCCAATGCCTCCTTTAGGCATTTAGCTTTGGCCTCGATCACTTCTATCTTAGTCCGAGCCTCAGCCACAATAGCATCCACCTTCTCATACTTCTTTTGTGCTTCGATGGCATTCAATCGAGCAATCCTTAATGTGTTGATAAAGATAGCAACACAGTGGCCTAACTGCATTTAGGAAGGAGGGAGTAAAAAAAATAAAAAAAAAAGACAAGAGAAGAGAGAAGGAGAAAAAAGAGAGAAGAACTCACTCAGATAATAGAGGTCCCAACCTCCCTCTGCTGGCTACTGAAACTCTACCCCTCGATCCTATCCAGATCGACAGGCAGAAGCATCCTCTTCAAAAGTTCACGGGCGACCCTCCAGTCTTCAAATGAAGCATATGGTGGGAGTGGGGTTGCACCGAGTTCTTGGATGTCTGAAGCCTTGGCAAGGGCTAAACTGGGTTGCTTCCCTCGGGGGGCAAGTTGATGGCTACTCCTAGCTTTGGAACAGGAAGGGCAGTAGACTTGGAAGAGCCTGTCTATGTAGGAGCGGCCAAGACAACTTCGACTGGAGTAGAAAAGACCCATAGAGAGCTTGCTTCCTTTTTGCTGGCATCGGTGGCCTTCTGTTTCTTTTGGATCCTAGTGGCGGTCGAAGCCTTCCTCTTCTTTAGAGTATTTTTTTCAGCAACTCAAACTCTTCAGACCTCATATATGTAACAAGTTAAGTCAACACAAAAAAAAAATAGTGGACATCCAAAGAACAATCAAATCAACTCTCACCTCTGGGGTCAACCGGACTGAGGTCAGTATTAAAGAGGATCTACTCCGATAGCAATTACTTTAGAGGAGAAATTTTATACCCTCACAGTGTCTTGGAGCACTCCAAGTCCTCTTTTCCTAACTTTGAGATCTGCAAGATAGAATCTCTCGATTGATCCTAGTACAGAAGCCTCCAATCCTCGATGAAAGGGTCCGAAACAAACAAGAACCACCTCTTCCCGTGAACCAAAGAAGGAGCCCCCTTTATCAAGGTAGGGATCCCCCTTGGGGGAGAGACATACCACCAATTCCTAGTATGCCTCTTAACAGTGAAGAAGCATCAAAAGAAAGAAATGGTTGGTTGGACTTCGATCAAGATGCAAATGACGATGAAACCAATGATAAAATAGAAAGAGTTCAGGATGACAGAATAAAAAGATATATTGAAAAAGCAAAAAAGTTCTACAACAAAGGGGTCAATGGGCAACTAAGTCCGACCCGAAATACATCCTCGTATAGTTCGATCCAGCCAAGTGGAGGATTACCAATCTAACCATTGGGCTCCGAAAATTCTAACTCAAATGAAGAAGGAATTCCATATTGAGTCTGAATCAGACTTAAATCCTCAAAACCTAATACGGCTCAATGGTGTCGGGCACAAAGGGTGACTCAACCTTATGTCTGGCACCTAGCCCTGCAGGGCCCCCTTTGCAAGAGGAAGAAGACCTAGGAGACCAGTCCCTACTGGAGCTTTCAGAATCTGCCATCTGAGAATAGAGGAAGAAATGAAAAGAAGACTAGAAGTGATAAAAAAGAAGCTGAGAAAGTGATAGGAAAATTGAGAGGAGGGATCAAGAAGACGAAAAATGGGAGTATAAATCCCATAGAAGAGCAAGAAAACCCACCTACGGAAGCAATCGACCAGAGAAAAGCACCAGTAACTTGAAAGAACCAAAAGAGGTGGCCGAGGGGAGTTTCTCAGAATGCCAGAAGGAGATTAGTGACCTAATTGAAGGAAGAAGAAAAGAAAAGGCTTGGAAGCATGAGAAGGAAAAGACAAGACGGAGATACGATCCTTATTTATAGGCACGGGGGGCAGCCTGGTGTGGACACTAAATCGCCCCTGACCATTGGATGACCGACATTTGACACATTCCTATTGGTCTGCAAAAGCTGTCAGTCAGCTCATTAAAAAAGATTGTATCCGAAACGATGTACGCTGCCCTTCAAATTCCATAGATGACCCCCCCTTTTTGGATCATGACCACTCATTAAAGCGATCCTTTGCTTCACCCAATGGTTGCGAACACTTTGTTTCAACTAAAGCAGGAGCATGCGCCCTGTGTCTTCGACAATTTCGACTTGATATACTTTCTCTGTCCGAACCAACTCTAGCTTGAACTCGAGAGTGGAGGGGCATGTGTTGGGGGTGATATGTCATCCAACCTAAAGACATAAACAATCAAAAAGCCTCCTAGCTTTGGACCTTGTAGATTCAAGCTACGAGCTTCACCTTCCGGCCGAACCTCTTTGAGTAGTGCTATCAGCTGAAAAGCCTCTTGACTTTGGCCGCCGACCCTAACTTCGACCATCGATCCTAGCTACCAGTACTAGAAGACATCCCTGCCAATCACATCATCAATCGATCCGAAATCCTCGAGTTGAACCTAGTCCAATCCTGAAATTTTGCATCTCTTTTAAAATTTAAATGACCACAGCATGATAGCTGGCCCCGAAGTAGATAAGATAGTCATAAAACCAGTGTATTTCGAGATTCTCGACCCCAAATCTCGTCATGCTGCACTCGAACTAATCAGGATAGGCTAGAAATATCATCCTCTAAACGACCTTCACCTCCATCTATAAATAAAGGCCTCAAAGGGACCCTTAAGGTATGCATATTTTCTCTGCTGCATGCTCCTTCTCATCTTTTCTAGAGATCTAACTTAAGCATCGTAGGGTTCCCACCAAAACCAACTCCGATCAGAACTTCTTTGATAGGTTTCGCTGCATTCATATATCCTGCTCAACTCCAGCCACCCTGACCAGGGTCAGAAATCTGTCGCAACAACTTCCATTCAAACAATTTGGTTGGGAGAAGTCATATTCCCATTCCAATTTTGAAATGGCATGGGCATGATGTAATCCATCTAGAACTCAATCCCTACTCTTCCTCAAGGATCTAAATTTGTATTCTGATTCTGATTCTAGTAACAAACCAAAACACTTTGGAGGATTTGGCTATTCCAATTTCAAGTCCAATACATTCTAATTCAAATTTCAATTCCAATTTGGATCATAAATCAAACACATCATAATGTTCTCTCTGTAAGCGCTTAGTGTTCTCTGCTTAAGGGTGCAAACATACTAGAATGAAAATTAGAATGACCAAATCCCATAAGTATTTGGTTCATGGCAGAAATCGGAATAGAATTTGGATACTAGGAAGGAGTCGAAATTGGATTTTAGAGGATTGAAATATTCTCATTTTTCTTAGGATTTATTTGGTTGGAGGTAATTTAGCATAGAAAAATGAATCTTATATCAGATTATCATATTTGGTATAAAAATTGAAAGAAAGAGATGATAAAAAAATTCATAAACCCTATGTTTATTTTTTGAAGAGAGAATATAAAACAAATATCATAAGGGGTTGGTATTTGATAAATTTTGTAGTGGTAACCGATGCCTGCAAAAATATCCAGAATAAAGCTGTATATATAATCACTAAATTTGTTTAATATCTTTCCAAATTCATTCAATGAAGAGCTTTTGCAAAAAAACTAAGGTGGACATGGTATTATGTAAGGAGCTATGTGATTATAATCATTATATAAAAATTAATTGAAGATAATAATACTCTCCTAATATTAAAAAAATATTTCATATTGAAAGGTATATTTGTAAATTTGATCATATTTCTATATAAATTTACCTTCAACCAAACGTAGTGATCTTTTCCAATATCATTTTTTGAAGTAATTTTTTCATCAACTAAATATAATAAAAATTATTTTCCTCTATAATTATTTTTTTATATATATGATTCTCAAAAATTATCAAGTTATCCTATAATCTGACATACCCCAACCAAATGAATCTTTAGAATCGGAAAGGAAATAAAACTTCCTTAACCAAATATCTGGAATGAAAGTTACTTATCCCCATACCTAATTTCTCATTCTACAATCCAACCCCCCAACCAAACATGCCTCAATCTTGTTTTTGCTACTAAAAACATGGGGAAAAGAATCTCCAATTTTGATAAAGTATCTTTTCATCAAGTTTCTATCCGACCAATTTGGACCGACCTATGCCTCTAATGTACTGTCTCGACTCCTATTTAGATCATATTTGGCTAAGCTTTTAAAGTGCCAAAGAATACTTTCTAACCCTTAGAAAATGCTTTAAAGTGCTACAATGATATTTGGTAAAAAATAGAGAAGCTATTTTAACTTTATCAGAAAGCTAAAAAAATTTACTTAAGAAAAACTCTATTTTGAAACTTTTTTCAAAAATACTTTCTAACTGATGTCGGAAAGCTATTTTGATTTAAATAAAATTTTTTTAATTACAAAAATATCCATTAACAAATCTCATAGTTATGTCATATAATATTATTATACTATATATATAATATAATAATAAATTAATATTATAATATATTATATATATAATATTACTATATTATTAAAATATAATTTCATATAATAATACTTATTAATAATATAATATATTATATTATATTATAATTTATTATTAGATTAGATTGTAATTCATTATATTATCTTTCATTATATATTACATCATAATTATAATAATATTATATTATAGTATATATTATATTATATTATATGACAATAATATTATACAATAAAATAATATTTTAAAATATAATAATATTTTTATTATAGACATAATATAATCTATTATTATATTATAATAATATAATATAACATAATAATATTTTAATAATAATATAATTATATTATATTATAATCTATTATTACATTAGACTGATATATTATATTCATTATAAATTATATATAATAATATTATTTATATTATATAATAAAAATATTATATAGTATAATAATATTTTAATATATAATATTCTTATTCTCTACTATATAATACTATGTAATATCTTTTATTATCATTTTATCATACCAAAAATATTTTTTTTTTAATTATTAAATTTATATTAAAATTTTAAAATATTTTATAAATATGATTATGAAATAATAAATAATTTTTTGTAAAAATTATATTTTTAAAAACTATACTTTTCAAAAGCTCTGCTGTAACAGCAATTTCAAATAGGATCCTGCACCATTGCAGACAACAGACAAATCGTTTTATTCTTTTTCTATTTAACCACAATCTATGGAAACTACCCCAACTCATGCATTTATGTTCTCATGGCAAACGGACAATGTTGAAGCGTCACCTCTTCTCTGAAACCATACCGGTAGCTAATGCAGCACGCTTATAGTTCCCAGCTAAGCAGTGATATATGTATATTTTATCATGTCCAGCATGTGATTATATATTCTGGAGCCATGGCACAATGGCTTGCTACTTACAGACTGATTTAAGGGGAAGCAGTAGAGTAGAGAAATAATTTTAGGGTGTCCACACGGTATCCTAAAATGTTTTGAGTTGCACTGCAACACGTGGATTCTCCCCACAGATGGTGATAAATTGGCATGAGAGCCAAGTAATGGTATACATGTATGTTAGAACGAGTTAAATAATTTTTGCGCTGTTCAACCTTGGCCACCATTTCCTCTTTGCCTTATCTGAATTTGCATCGTCAGCTCCAAGCTTGTTTATCATCACCTTGCTCTCTCGGAGCCGCATGCTGAATTCCTTCTTCCATGATTCAAAGTTCTGCTTTAGCCTCCTCAGTTCTTTTTCTGGATTTAGATTTGCCTCAGCCTGCCCAGATTTCACCTCCACCAAGAACTTTACATCGTCTGCAAAAACCTGGCTCCGCTGCTCGAATTCTTCAGCCAGGCGGCTGATAACGCCAAGGCCAGCACTCATATCTCTGTCCAGGACGCGTGACCCCAATCGCACGTGACTCTCCTCCCGCCCTCTGGTTCCAATATGGTTTCCATTACCGTCCCAGCTTTGATCCACTGATGCATCAGATCGCCGAGCTGCATCATCAGTGGCGAGGCTTTTCTTTGCGATTGAAAGGCTGGACTGCAAGGATCTCATTTGTTTCTGCCACACCTCTTCCATGGATATCATCTTGTGCTCATACTCTGACCATCGGCTCTCATACTGCTGCAGCCTCTGATGGAGGATGTCATTCTCCTCTTCCTTCTCTCTTAGTGCAGCCTCAGCCTTCAGAATTCTTCTTTGTAGCTCTGCAAGGAAAGATGCCTTCACCTGCACCTCATCAGATTCCTGAAGCAAAATCTCAACATGGATTTAGCCAATCAAAACAAAGTGCAGGAGCAACATCAGATTATGAGTTGTTATTGCTAAGAAATAATTTATAGAGGTGAAGGACAGAAAGGTTTTTAAATCCATCAGAGACAGCCAAAGTCTTGTTTTTCTTTCATCCTGAAAGAAGTTGATGAAATTACAAGCTTCCTGTTTAACTGGACAAAACAAGGTTGGCATGCCAAAAAAATGTAAATGAGAAAACAATAGAATAGCAGCATGATAAAGGGCTGCACTAAAAACCATGAAACTAAGGATGGTGACTAAGAACGCATAGGCATCTACTTCAATGTACATGTGCAAGTACATGAGTTCAACTCACATATGACCAAGTTTGAAAACTTGCATTCGTTTCTGGTTTCACCTGGATCTTGTGGAGTTCCAATTTCTGTAGGCTCATTTCTGACAGCTTCAGAAGTTTCCCTCAAGGTTTTGAAGTTTCAATCAGAAAAACCAACAAAAATTCAAAAAATTAAAAACAATGAAAATTAAAAGAAACCAAGAAACACAGTTAACCAAAACTTTAGAGCATCTTGTACTATATAGGTTCTTCATTTGGGTAGTAAATTTTAGGTTGAAGTTCTATTGCATATAAGTGAAATTAATGTATTTTTTTAACTGTAATGTGAATATATATGTAATTTACTTTTTGAAATTCATTTTTTTTGAAAATTTATTATATTATATTTTTAGTAAAACTTGCAAATATAATTGAATTAGATTCTTTAATATTTTGTGGTTAAGTGGCTATATCAAATTAATTAAGTCAACAGAATATTACATTCATTTTCTATATAGATATAACTTTTGCAAAATGTCTTGCACCTAACTGTTGACATCAGTATTGATGAACAAAGGGTTTTCTGAAGGCCTTGGTCTACCAAGGGTTGAATTACTATCAATCTCTTCTTTTAACTGAAATAAAAAAGAACATCTGAAATTTGATACCATATAGCCTATGCACTTGACAAAAGAATGAAATGTACCCAAGTATGACCATAATCGATGAAATTGGACTGAAATTACCCAGTTTAGCTCAAAATTGACATTACCGTTAAACTAGAGGGTCACTCTTGGTCCAGTATTAGCCAAAATGGAATAGTTTGTACCAAAACTTGAAACCTTCTATATGATTCATTTGTTGGGTTGCATTAGGCCTAAGCTTAGTCAAGTTGGGCTCTAAGATAGAAAATTATTTGCGAATGAGCTAATCTGGCTTATTGTATGAATTCAAGATGGTTTTCCCTTTCATAAGCATAGAGGAGCCTCGACGGAGTGTATCCTGCTTGGTGGTTTATGTTTATCAAAACTTGCCTTGTTTTGAACTTTAATTGAGGTTTCATGCAGCTCAGAACACACTGCTAGATGCGAACAGGAGTCCGGAGAGGCATGGGTTAATCCTTACGAGGATGATAGTCTGCGAGACAATTTAAAGTTTTCATTCCAACTAAAGCACGAAGATATCCATCCATGGAATGAATTTAAAGCATGTGAATTTTTTATACACTGCCTCTTGAGTTTTATTCAACTAATCACTTGTTTCCAATTTTTATCTCAAGAAATGGAGATAGCAATGCTTCTTTAGATACATGAATAGTGCTCCTGGGTAATCCACTAGCTCCCTGTACATCTTAAGGGTTCCAGCAAATTCCAATCTGTTAGTTGTGTGCATGTTTATACCTTTTGGAATTCATGTGAAGCTGATGGAATATTTGGAAAGTTGGATTTCATACTTCCAAAATAAGCAATTGCACCAGTTATTCCCCAAAAAATGGAGCTAAGATATGATTTTGAAAGCTTAACTCTCATATTCCACTTGCTCTGGACTTATCACAATGTCTTTTGATGGTGCATGCATTCCAAATAGCTTGATAATCATATGCAATAAGGTTCAGCATCACAATCCAAAACAATGTGACAATGGCTCTGTTCTTTGATCAAAAAACAAGCTTGGCAAATATCTTGATCCAATGTTGAAACCAGAACCATGTTGTCCTCCAACTGTTAATCCGATAACTTACTATAACCCCTTCAGAATTACCAATCATCAACCAAATGTGGTGGTAGATTTCATAGCATTTAGTAATTCAATCAAGATGAGTCATTAAATATTTATCAGTGTAAATTTCATGCCCAACACTTTACTGTTTCTTGTATTGTTTATTCTTTTATTTCGTTTTACTGTTTGTTACACTTACTATGTTTGTTTCCTACATTTTTTTTTCCTTTGTTCTAGTTTTAAAGTCCTTCCATTCTAATATTTCTTCTTATTTTGCTCTTTTCCATTTTTCACTTCATCCCTATGCTTCTTATTCCTTTTCCCTCTAGTGGGTAATTCTATTGCTATAGTTCTTTACCTCTTTATTCCATGAGATATAATGGTGAATCAATGATATGGTGATCATTGGCGGCTGTGTTGAATTGTCTATTTGCTAGGAACTATATATTCTTTAATAGTTTAATAATAGTTGCCAAAAATGTTGTTACTGAATAGATTGGATATGTTACTAGGGTATATTGTTGCCGATTTTTAAAACATATTGTGGTGAATCTCAGATTCCTGAATCATGACTCCACCTATGATGGTCCAGTCTATGTGATTGTCTATGTGGTAGTAAGAATCCACTCGAGTGATTATGTACATTAAGAATTAAAATATGTTTGCTATTCGCTAATAACTTCTCCATAAATCTATGACACATCTATGTCAATGGTTATTAATTTTTATGACTAGTTTCCCACTCTCCTTTATTTTTGTTCCCACATTATTAGATTTATACATGCTACCTTTGATCTTTTCTTCCATTGCTAATAAATATTTACCTCAGGTTCCAACAACAACATGAGAAGCCAGCCAAATTCCAAAAAATGGATAAGATTACAGGCATCCTATCTAATAACATTCATGTGTGAATTTGTGACAAAATTACAAAAGCAGCGATACATCATGACAAGAAACATCATGCGTATAATGGAGCAGTGTCACTGTTTGTCAATGTGATTGCCCAACCCACGAGGCTGGCCCATCCTAAAATAACCCCGCCCACATGTAAAAAAATTTGAGAGGAAACTCCCAATGGGAGTCTTGTTCCCCACCAAGTCTGGCATGAAATGGACTCCTAGGGCTGCCAAAATCATAGGAAATCTTCCATAAATCCCCCCTCCCCATCCAAAGCACTCCATGATTTGCATGGCCCTCCTCTCTTCTTCCTCATTCTTCCTTCACTGTTTTGTCAATTTTTCTAGACCCGTGCCCGCCGGAAATTGTAGTCATAGGCTCATCGGAGCCAAGGTAAGGGCTCGGCTTCACCTCCCCTCTCTTACCCTCCTCCCTATAGCCTTAGGCACCACCACCAGCCGTCGGTTTCACCAAAAATCAACCAAGATCCACTTTTCCTATTTTTCAGCGTTGATTTCTTCTTCCAGCCACTGATGCCGCCACCCCTTGATGATGTAGCACCAGTTGGGTTGCCCAACCTCCCTTGTATGCTTCTCTAGTGAAGCTATAACTGCCGACGAGCGGCCAACAGCCAAAACAAGTCTCTTGGATCCCCTATTTTCCATGTCTCTTTGATTCCCGCTGGCCAATCCTCACCACCGGCCATCCATCATGGCCCACTGCCAGCCAACACCACTACCCGCTGCCATTGCCTATTGCCAGAGCTCCAACTGCATTATCGGATCATGACCATGGCACCCCTTTCCTCCCTTGTTTGGCCAAAGAAAGGAAGAAGAAAAGAAAAAAAAAGAAGAAAGAAAAGGAAAAAAAAGGAAGAACTTAAAGAGAAGTTGTCACTCTCCTCCCTCTACTCTTTCTCGAGATGATGATGCACCCTTGTCCCCTATTTCTCTCTCTTGAAAAAGAAAAGAAAAGAAAAGGAATAAGAAGAATAAGACTCATTCTCTCTCCACTTTCTCTCTCTAGAAAGTCATGCATCTCAAGATAGAGTGCCATCTTCCTGCTTTAGGAACCCAAGTTGACCCTTAACAAGGCCTTAAACTACTCTGGCGCCCAGGCAACCTATCTGACCAACCATTCGGTCAATATTCTTTTCTTATGATTTAATTCTATCGAATTCATCAAATAAAAATTGATCATATTTTTATTATTTTAAATAGGATTAACAAATTTCCTAACAAGTCTGAAGATATATGACGAATGAGCAAAGTAGATCTTACGCTTTTTATTTATCTTCAAATTATCATATTTTCATGTAATGATTTATTGCTGATGAAATCATATTTTTCATAAAATAATAATCAACATATGAGATATGAAAAATATGTTTTATTATGACTAATGATTCTATAAATATATTTTATGAAAATAGCAAACTTATTGAGCATAAATTTTATTGTTTTCTCACCTACATGTATGTATGATTTAAGAAAAAAATATACAAATTTTAAAAGCTCTCAAATAGCTATGAACGAATCCCTAAAATTGAAAAGATTGACATCTGAAGCTAGCATCTAGAAGAAACAGTCCTGCTAGTGGATATAAAGTTGAAATACGAAACAAGAACTATGTTAATTAAGAAAACGGACCCTATCATAGATATAAACTAGCCGTAGCACAAATATCTGAGAGTAACATTTTGAACCATGATATAAACACATGACAAGAATGATGTATGAATCACGTTTATGAAATATTCATGATTTATGCATGCATAATTGACTTTATGACTCATTTTATTATATGGCTCTATAAAATACCTTATTTTTGTAATATCTATTATTTTCATAATGATATATTATCATTGAAAAACTTATGTTTGATCCGATAAAGAAGTATAGATTTTACTTACTGAGCTAGTAAAGCTTATACCTCTTTATTTGTCTTTTTCTTTTACAAAAGAATAAGGTTAGAATCGAAGAATGATCCATGCTTGGGGGTTTGCAATAGCAAGCATGAAAATTTTGTAGCTAGATTTAGTTTATTTGGATGATTATGAACGTATAGTTAACAATTTTATGAATTTTGAGAAATGGATTTAGTATTTGATTCTGGATTTAGATGCTTAAACTTGTCTTGATTTAATTAATGATTTGAATTGAACATCTTTATTACATTTTATTTGTGATGCATTTTTATTCTATTTAAAATAATTAATGTTGGCTTCATGTTATCGTGGGTTGCATCCCTTGGTAACATGGTCATTTTATATCCCATATTTGGGGCATGATAGTAAAAAGGTCACAACAAGTATCGGATAGGAATTTGCAGAATATATGAATAGTTGTGTAAATCAAAAGCCACAATGATGGCCCAATTGGTAGAAGTAGAAGGCGATTAATGGCATAAAATGAAGAAAAGAAGGAAATTTAGAGAAAGTTTTGTGGGAAGTGATAATGCACACATTGAGACTTTCCATAAACTAAATGACTACTAAACAGCATGATCGAATATGATTCTCAATATTTTAGTTGATCAAGCATACCTACATTGATGATACATGATGGAAGAACTTAACTAATCTATGCAGTTTAATATATGGTGAGAAGGAAAATAAATTGAGACAGAGTTCTTATTGCAGTGACAGAAAACTGCAATTTCATATATATGTGGACAATTTGAAATTAGATTTTAGACTAGAAAGAAAACAACTGATGAAAATTAGATGATGAAACAAAAGGATGCATATTACCTTTGCACCTTCGAGTTTCTTGGCAGTGTTTAGTAAACCAACATCTCCAGAACACCTTCTGACAAGCCATCCACGAATAACTGATTAATATAATTAAAGGATTGGTAAGTTAAATATTATGCTCTGCCAAACCAAGTCCCCCAAAGCACCTATAATTGAATGTGGAGGTTCTTACCGGACTGTATTGTAACTGTAGCATTACAAACATCTATAAAACTTTTCCTAGCAGATTGGCATTTTACATATCTCTGTAAAACAATTGCAGCTCTGTGTCTCTGTAGCAAGCCTGAGTAAATCCGTCTAGTCTTCTCACCTCGAACGACTGGGAAAAGATATAAGAAGAATCTAAAACTTTCATAATTTCTTACTGATATCAATAGACAGAAACACTGCATTGTATATCTACAGGTCAGATAAATAAATAATTTCCCAATATAGAACCAAGCAAATAACTAAAGAGAGATGAGAAAATACATGATTGCAATGTAACAATTGCTTTTCTGCGCTCCTTCACAAGACGACGAGCTTGATGGCCTCGAAAACAGCTCTGAACCCTCAAAATACCATGTAGGGTACGATTTCTTGTATCTTCAAGTGCACCGATCTATAAATTGCACCAGTTCAATAAACAAGAACAGGACAGTTGATATACTTGATCTACTAGGCACATAAAAGGGAGAAATAAAAGGTATCAATGAATTAGTGACAACTTTGCCACAACTCTTGCATGTTGTCCTCTGTAAAGCTGATATTATATCCCAACAGAACAGCGGCTACGGAGCAAGGTAAATAAAACACAAGCAATCATTGTAGGAAAAGGGAACACAAAACGACATGGCTCAAAATAATTCAATATTACATGATTACATGGATAATTTGAGGAAGTCGATGAACATAAGGGAGGATTGAGAACTCAAGCAACTATATATACATTGTATTATCTAGAGTATTTATCTCACCTGTCCCGTACGGAAGAACAATTTTGTGTAGCCAACTTGATACATCTCTGGGAGAATATTGAACTGTTGAAGAATTGCCACTGAAATACTAAGCGGGTCTTGAGATGCAACATTTTCCAGAAGAAGAAAGCCATACCTGATAAAAATTTAGAAAAGAAATATTGGTACCCTGTCAAATTAATAAATGATATGCATTCTGGTAGATTCATTGAATTACCTCCTAGCAAATTTTTGGTGAGACATTCTGGTAGGATAGCCAGATCTTGATATCCGAACAACTTCTAGAACTCCACAACATCTAAGTTGCTGGAGTACAAGTCCTTGTTCATAAGTTTCAGCCAGTTGCAAGTTATTTGGCTTAATGCAGCGTATGAAATGGGGTGTGGTGTTTTCAAGTCTTTGCATCAGTTGAAATAGTTGCCCCTAGACAAAGGGAGACAAAAAGGGAATATTAAAGAGTGTGCTAATTTACCGACTCCCAATTCTGACATTTAAGAGAATTTTCGATGGTATATCTTAAGACACAGCTTCGGCATATAAGTTGTCAATTAATGGACAAAATGTAAATTTCACCTCACTATATACATTGGACCAATATTGGGAGGTAGGCTTTACATGAGCCACTACTGGTGCAATGTATAGCCTAAGGGATTATATAAAGAACTTATGAAATATGAGTTTCCAGAACTCCATTTTTGAAGACCCTAAAGCTTCATAATTCCTGATCACAGCAACCATAAACAATGTAAACCAATCAATACCTATGATATGACTCTTTGATAGTGACCTAAACAAAATAAAGGATTTCTAAACCACCAAAAATTTAGCTCCTTGGAATCAAAATGGGGATTAAAACTACATAAACTACTCTTCCATAAACTAAAATAAGAGAAAATCAATAAATCAAAAGAACCCCTAACAAGAGAAGGGACACATTCTTCTAGGCAATGTTTGGTTGCAGCATGGTGAAATGTAGAAAGCTATTCCTATGCCTGTTCCTCACCAAGCTTGCTTGTGGGATAAATTATTTGGTTGCCTTCAAATAAAATTAGCCAGAATTACAAACTTGGATGGAACAAATTTCACCTTTGTCTCAGGAATAACTGATTACACCCCACCATAAGGAATGGTTTACCCAAAGAAGACATCAACTACAAAGAACAGAGGGAACTGGCCTAAATAGATCTGATCCAGAATAAATGAAGATAACGGAATGCTATTTGACTAGAGGGTCTTGAGGCATACTGGGTGCCCGATATTACAAATACTTCAAAAACTTGAAAAGAGGAAAAGGTTAGCCTAGTCAAGTAATTTATCAATTGGTTCCCCTGCTCTACAACAAGTACAAGCTTCACTTGTATATTAGACCCACTGGCTTAAATGTATAAAGTAATCAGAAGTATCGACTTGACAAGAAGTCCAATTGTCCAAATTTGTTTTCTTTTCTGATTATGCATATAAAGTTGTTTTAACCAGCAATCTAAGATGTAAGACTACTAATGACTTCACCAGAAGAGTACATACCACAAGACTTAATCAAAATGTTGGAAATATATAAAGAGGAACCAACACAAATTAAATTAGAGTCTTTTCACAAAATATGCTAGTAAAGTACTCCAAGTAGAAGACAGTTGCTATCTTTTGGGCAGTAGTAATAATATAGCATTTGGTTTCTCTGCAAGCTATATTTCACCATGGCTCCTAAGACCCTGGTGCCATGATTGGGTTTCTGAACTAGCATAGACTGCAATATGTGCAAAAGGCAGTCCTCAGTGAGATAGAATTAGACGCTTGTTTCTCAGAACACTCAGGAACCTGATACGGCAAACATTAGAAATTGTAAGTACAAAGAAAGGTTTTTCATCAAATCAAAAAACCATAAATCATACCAAAACTCGCTGTTTTTGGCATCATTCAAGAATAAACAACCACAGAATATAACCATGACTCCTCCAATTTGCTAGACACCACTCCATCAGCTAACCTTTATTTTTATATTATGCAAAGAACGAGAAAACCAGAAAAGGTGGCAATATCCTGTTTAATGTCTAACTGCAGAGTGTATATTCAGAAATAATAAGCTCCTTACCTTAAACTTTGTTGCAACACTTAGCTTTGGGAATCTCCAGCGCTGGATCTATATGGATTGCAAGCCACATTGTCAGATTGAGATAGCATTTTGGATGCAAATGTTGGAGGAAGACAGCTTTTGCAAGAAGCGAGAAGTTGAATAGAGTCCATGTGCAATAAATCCCTATTCTTCTCCAAGAATCCTAATGTGTCATAGACCACCTAATTATAGGAGTGGAATATCAATAAATTTGAACCAAAATTTCATAAAACATTTTGTGTGGAGTTATGAAGGATATTGGCAGCAACCTCCCCAGCATAATGATGAACAGTGAAAGCTTTGCCTCTTTCCCCTCTGAAGCAAGGATTCGAATTGAGATGCTGCTTAAGCTTGTTCGCAAAAGTTAGATCGGTACCATTTGGAAAAGTGGACTCCTCATCAAGAAGAGTCAATAATCCTAATGGTTTCTGCAGTGGAGAAAAGACAGACAGGAAATATAATATTAACAATGAATTGAGATCCATACTCAAAAAATAAATAAATAATAAATTTTTCACATGCATACTACCATTATAGCAGAATCATAATATAGGTTGGTATGCTCCATGGAGTTCTTAACTCTTTAGCAGTGGAGCTACTTTTTGGCCATACATGAGCATCAAGTTTGGCATCTACATTAGATTTTCTTTTTTTATGTTTATTTAGTGTATGTCCAGTGTCCAATCAATCCACAAGGATACCACTTTGTCTTGAGGCATCCATGTTCATAAAGTTATTAATCATCAAATAGCTTTAAGTTCAAGTGGAAGGAAGATCAACCATAACCCCTTTAGGGCCCCTGATGGAATTAGCATGCGCACATGAGATACATGTATGTAATGTGTATGTACGTCCAATATCCCCAACAGGTCCCCAAATATTCAACAAGGAATAGTATCAGATAAGGAGGGTAAGGTTGTATACTGTTTCTATGGAGTGATTCATGTCCTTATACTTCTATTCACTGGATATCCATAAATCTTGTAGCCTGCCATGAATAAGAAAATAGGATTAAACAAGGCTACCTGAGACAGCACGCAGTCTGTTGAATGGGAATGATCTGTATAACACAAATGAACGAAGTTGACTCCAAATAGATGCAGTTGCGCTTGTTTTGTATGATCATGCAAGTATACAGGTTACAGAAATGACTGGGGAATTAAAGTCATGATATATTTTCATACCAAATATGTGCAATATCTCCACCAGGTCCCTGAATATTCAACAAGGACTAGTATCAGATAGAAAGGATAAGGTTGCCTACCAGTTCTACAGAGTGATTCATGTCCTTACATACTTCCATTCATTGACGTCCATAAATCCTGTAGCCTGTCATGATTAAGAAAACAGGATTTAACAAGGCTACCTGTGACATGATGCAATCTTTTGAATGGGAATGATCTGTACCACACAAATGAATGAAGGTGACTCCAATAGATGACATTAGGCTTGTTTTGTATGATTGTGTAGGTATAAAGGTTACAGAAATAACTGGGGAATGAAGGACAAGACATATTCTCATACCAGACTTTGTACATCACTTATATCAAAGTCAGCATAACCATCACTGTTGGAGAATAGAAGATCAATCAGACACACACGGCAAAAGATATGCTAATAATCAAATCTGATGGACACCAATGAAATCCAATATCATGGTGATGTAACAGAAGACTAAGATCAGATTGCTCTTTTTCAATAAATCACCTTGAAAAAGCACAGACTACATGCTTAGCAAGATAGATTAATACTTGGAGATATGAGAACAATAGAAGATAAAGGAAGATGGATGAAACTTTTCTAGGCATATAGAGAACTCGCACCCGACAACCCCTCCAAGAGTTACTTGGAAGTCTCCTCATCTCTTTCTTCCTTTTTTCCTTCTGTCTCTCTTTTATGGCCAGCATTTAGAGGTCCCTTACTTGATATCTCTGTGCGAGATAACAAAACATGCATTCCCAAAAATCCCTAGGCCCTAATCTCCTATTTATAATATAAGGGGCAGGTGCTAGGGAGGAACCATCATGTATCAGGCAGCCACCTAGGAAACCCTAGGTATGTGGTGGCTGGTGCACAAGGTTCCCTCTTGTGGTCAGCAACCTAGAGTGAACCACAGGTGTCAATTTTGGTCTAGCATTTAGAGCTAGCTTTTTGGACCTTGCTAGCCTACATGAACCAATCCTTACACCAAAGTTTGGTCCATTTACTCAATTTGATTGAGCTTGTATTTGGCAAGGACTCAAGAGAGATTTAAAAAAAAAAAAAAAAAGAAAGAAAAAGGATGGCAAACAAGTATGAAATCTTGAGGTAAACTTGGATTTCTAATTCTGCATGTTCCAACTTGCTTGATAGGTGTGCGCAGTCACAATGAAGCAAGCTAGACTAGGCTTACTACACATAACATGGAATGCCATATCGAGTCAAACTTTCTGGTACACCCTATACTGTATTATACTAGTTTCATATTAGTACAATGTCTCATACTGTGGCAACACTCGGTATGCCATCTCGTACCATAGCAAACTATATACCGACACTATAAAAGGATGATACCGATATGGGGTCTGGTAGTCTAGTACTGATCTGGCAAACCTTGATACATAAGAATCTATGATTGTATTAATCTTTGATAAACAAAATGGAGAGAAAAGTCTCCCTCCATGCATAGCAACTAACGCCACGAGCAAAGCAAAAAGGGGCGATTTGATTGATGAGGTTATGCTTCGAAGATCAACATAGAAATAGAAGAAAACTAGATTGAACTATCCTTCACTTGGTAAAAGAAATTCTCTTGGAAAAGAAATTTATTAAAATCTCAATGACTATCCCTTGCAATGAATTAGACGTATATTTGTAGGACATGGTCCCCTAAACCTAATTCAGGTATTAAACCAAATACAAAATCATACTCGAAATAAGACTCGATAATCAAGAAACATGGAAGAGTTATTCTACTACAATAAAGAAATCTGTCTAAAATTTGATATAGTCCCTAATGACAAATTTATAAGAAAACTAAACAAAAACCTTTGAATACCATTTCCTTATGCACTCGCTCATAGGATGGATATTAATCAAACTTTAGCTCATTGCAGTCTTTGCCCGTGAATCTACTAGCTCTTGCGATGCTTGGCACTTATTGGCTCCACCATGTGCTGCATCAGCAACTGCTCCTACAATTTAGTCCCTCTTATCTCTTTATCCTTAATTGAGCAATGGAAAAATATAAGCAATGTCAAACCTATAGTTAATTGATTTCATAGCTTATCAAAACCAAAAACTGATGCGCATATAAAAGCAATTCGAATAAAATATTTTGGTTATATCCAAGGTTCACTGTCTCAATACTGGGCCTCGTAGTGATGCTAACCTGTTACTGTGTCGGGGCTGGTTAAGCGTACCAAGTGCTGGTGCACCCCTTATATCATGTACTAGTAGTGAACTGGTATGGTACGGTAAATCATGTACCTTTCGATTTAATACAATATCACAAACCTTGGTCATATTCAAAATAAATAATCTTTAATTATATGAAATAATGAAAATGATTTAATTAAATAACATCCTGATACTAGGATTTTTGGGTTTGACATGTCTTTACCTTTATTCATGACAAGGCATAATAAATAATTGTACTCCCTATCAAGGATAAATCCACATACCATATCCATGGATGGTTTGGCCCCAGCTTTACTGAACCCAACCATAGTAAGTAGTCTTACCTTAATGATGGAACCACTTGCATCTTATATACACAAGATCATCATCTTCAACTTCAACAATGGTTTCAAAGAGATTGTCTCGTCTCATTGACATTTCAATATATAGCATACCTATGTGCTAATACAAAGTCAACTACTTCAATGATTACAAGAAAATAGCCACTCAAATCCATTATTGGACTATATATACCATTGGCATATATATGAGTATGATGCCGAGCTCACCCTTAGCTATGAACAATTTTCAGATGTCTAGAATGATTTAATTCTCCTTAGAGAATGCATAGCCATCCACTTAGTCATTCAATTTATAAGAGAGAAACATTTCTATTTTCTAGCTCATAAGATAATGTGTGGCACAACCTTCTAACCAAAGTTGGTTGTGTCAATATTAGGGCCCAAACTGGTTGGCTGACAACACGGTTTAGTATGCTCTTATGCCATTTTGCGCCAAGCCCAAACCGACACAATGGATAGGGTGGGGTAGAGAGGAAAAAAGAGTGGGGTGGAGGGAAGGAGAGGGAGAGGCTGGGGAGGCCGACGAAGGCCTCCGTAGGACCGAAGGAGTAGTACCGCCCTCCAAATCAAAACAAGGGTGACTCATCCCTGCTTTTTTTTTTTTGTTGGCTTACATTGAAGTTGGCAACAGGCCTCCACGGCCCTTTGGTAGCCTCCACGACATCTCCCTCTCCTTCACTCCCCTCTCTCTCTCTCTTCTCTCTCCCTCTCCCCCTCCTCTCTAGTTTCTCTTTTGAATGTCGGAACCATCCTTGTCCACCACTCGATACCATCCTGGTCTGCCGCGATACAGTTCGATACACCTTGAATCGAATGGTTCAGGATGGTTCTGCAATCCTTGCCTCTAACTATTTAAGACTGTGTATAGGAGAGATACTCATGAAATATCTTTAAATATCATGTTTAATATGCAAAATTGCTTTAGTATATCCTACTTCCAACAAGCTCCTACTTGCACTTAAGCCATTTAAGTGCATGTTCCCAACATGTAGTAACCTACCTATGTGGCAGTAAAAAGTGTATGCTCACGCTCAAGGTATGCTAAACCGGTACCGTCGGCCGACAGTACGGATCGATACGGTTTCTACCGACCGAACCGACGAAGGCAAGCGGACCCGAACCGGAAGAAAAAAAGAGAGAGAGAGAGAAATAGAGAGAAAAAGAGGAAGAAAGAAAAAGAAAGAGGGGAAGGAGCCGAAGGGGCCGGGGCCGCCGGACGGCCTCCAGCTGGCCGCCGTGGTCGTCGGAGAGCGCAGTCCACGCGCGCGGCGCCGCGGGCGCGAAACAGGAGCGTTGCCCCTGTTTCGCAATTTTTTTTAAAAAACCTAATTTTAAGTGAAGCCGGCAAATAGTTTGTCGGCTTCACAATTTTTGTATTTTTTTTAAAAAAATTTCTTAGGTCGGCAACTAGGTTGCCGACTTCATAAGTTTAAAACCAAAAACAAAACAAAAAATCGAAACAGACGGTCGTCTGTTTCGAAAAGAAGAGGGTGGAGCCCTTCGCGGCTCCGTCCGCTCGACCGTCCTCAAGCCGTCGGCGGCTGGCCGGCCACCGGGGCCCTCGCGACGGAGGCGCCGTCTGTTCGGTAGATCCCTCGCCCCTCTCTGAGCGCTCTCTCTCTCTCTTTCTCGCTCTCTTGAAAGCCCTATCGGGCGATACGGGGCTCGGAAGCCCTCCGACGGCCGCAGCAGGCCACCGCCGGCCTCCGACAGCTCCCACCTCCCTCCCTCTCCTCCTCTCTCTCTTTTTTTCTCACTTTCCCTCTTTTTTCCTTTCATACCGCCCATGTATCAAATTTACCGGCCGAATCGTGCCGATTCCTGCCGGTCCGATACGATACGAGGTGTACCGGCCGGTTTGGCATGGTATGAAAAACCTTGCTCACACTGTTATAACCTCCCAAGCCACAAACATCTTCTTGTAACATTAAAGTTACTGCAGAAAATAACATTGCTAATAGAAAGTAAGACCTTTTGCTTATCGTGTCATATTATGATCATGTCATGATTCATTGAATGAATCAAAAGCATCTTAGGGCTAATATATAGAATTTGCAAATCCATAACCAATAATTTGAGCAAAACAAGCAAAGAATTATCTCAAGTTCTCCCTTACTTCATGCATAGTTGTGCCGAATATTCTATGTAGAAAGCAACAACTGCATGCACAAAACCATGAAGGGTAATTATAAATTTATAACTCCCAATAATATGTGGATTTACCTTTCCACATAGGAAAGTCTAACTCTCCTTTTGGATTTTTCTTGTGAGTCTAGACATCCATAGAGATTCAATGAAATCTAGCGTGTTTTAGCTAGAAGTGTCAATTGACAGCTATAGAATTGATCATCATCTATGAATATGGAATAGCTTAGGTGTATGCTATCTTATGACATCTTCTGCTAGATATTGGGAGAATAACCAGGTGGAGATTATATCTCTTCTTCTCTAATTAAAACGCTGGGAAACATATATGGGTAATTAATCTATTTGCTCGAGATAATTAATCTATATGCTTCTTGAGCAATGTATGGAATACTAGGTGGCTATATCCCAACTTCAATAAACATGTTTACTAGGACAATTCCCACTCAACATATTAAGGATATAAGCTAAAAGCATATGTTTTGAAATTTGACTCATTAACACTCATTGATTCAAATCCACTCAATCCACACTTGCACCTTAGGTACACATGGTCATCCCATGAGGATCCCATCTTCATAATAAATCCAATCGATCCCATCAATCATGACCATAAAAGCATGTCATATATTAGTCAAACATGTTGCATCATACATATCGACACAATCAAAGGAATTTAAAATACCAACTAATTAAACCTAAAAATTCCAAGGACCAACCATCTACAACTAAAAGTCATGAAATTTAAATAAAGTCTATAATATCTAGTAGACCACTTATCCACTATGATGCAACCAACTGTGACTAATCTTAACTACCAATACTCCAGCTAGAAGATCCCATCTTCCCATCAGTCCAAACTTAGCTTTGGAGCACTCCTTGCAAAAGAGGAAAACATGGACCAATCATATTTGTCTGCAACCCAAGATAGTGAGGTCCCACCTCAAATAGATAATGTAAAACTATTATATAAATATTATTTATATCAAGGATAAGTAACAACTTAATCCAGTGGAAATGTACAACAACCCATACACGGGTTTGACCCCAAACTTGTTAAACCAAAATCATAGTGGGTTGTCATGTCCTCAGGTTAGGGGATGACTTATATGCTACTTTTACAAGATCATCATCTTCAACTCCGATAGTGGTTTCCAAGAGGTGGTTTCATTGCATTGACAATTCAGTGTGAAGCATACCTATGTAAAAGTACAAAGTCAGCTACTTTAATAACAATGAGAAAAGTCATTCCAATCAATTATTGGACACTGTACACCATGGCAGGCATATGAGTGCACTATCAAACCTAACCCATAGTTGTGAACAATTTTCCATATTTAGAATGATCCAATTCTTCTCATGGAAATGTACAACCTTCCACTTGGTCATTATACCCATCACTAACAACTTGTAGCCTTTTTTCCGGCCTGTATGCCAATGTGTGGCACCATCCTCTAACTGCTTATGGCCATGCATGGGAGATCCCCATAAACACCATGTTCAATAATGGCAAATGGCTTTTAGGGCATACACTGATTGAGACATTTTTAATGCCAATAGGTAGATATTGAGGCTAAAGATAAAGCATCCTCTTTTAAGTATCATTAGATAGTAATTGGCATTTAAAATAAAAACTATAAAAAATTGATCAAGAAGTGCAATACAATGAACCATAGAAAAAACTTACTTTCTCAAAAAGATTTAGACAATCCTGATTGTCTTCAAAGTCAACTTTTGCCCAGTCAATGCCATCTTGGATGTATTCCTAACACAAGAAATCAAAAACATGTTTGAATGTCCAATGAATATCAAGAATTTTGGATATAAGCTAGATCAAAGAAAAAATTGGTATGATTATGCATGGAATAGTAGAAACTATATAACACAAACTTCAACTTGCATCCAAATTTGTTAAATTATTAGACCAATAAGAGACAAACATAACAGATTTATATTAAAAACTAATTCATACGGCTTTGGGTCCAGTGATAAACACTACAGCATCTTAATATACAGCATGAACAACCAATTAGAAAATTTACTACTGAAATGCATGTGAACATGATTACACAATTAGAGCATGTGTAATATCAGCTAGGGGCATAAAATTGTGATGTTTGAAGCAAATTCAAAAAATAAAAAAAATACTAAACGTATTTTGTTCAGTTTTTGACTTGCTTAAGATCTATAATAGTGGTAAGGTTCATGGTAGCTAGGGTGATAATAAATAAGAATATCAAACATCCATGAAAAAAAAAAAATACTGACTCAAGGTATTGAATCTATATGCAAAAATTAGAAGCAGTCCTCAGACCTATGGACAGGACTAACTGTTCGTCCAAGCAACTTCAAGGTAAACTAAAATAATCAAGCGCAATGGAATTCAATGTGGCATTTACCTAGTTTGGGTTGGTGATTTCATCAAGCATGGTCTACTTTTAATGCTTTTGAAAGGATTGACAACTCATAGTTTCATTTGAGGCCCCATCCTCAGTCCTATAATCATTTCCCTTCTGCTAATGACCATGATACACATGGTTTGATCTACCCTAAATAATGATCACTGGTATGGAATAACAAATGAACTAAGTTATAGCATAAGCTTATGTACATGAATTCTTCCAGTCTAAGTCCAGTTATAATATCACAGTAGGTGGTATCTTAAGCATCTTATTTGGTAGTCAATGAATGAGGAGACATGAGTTGACCTAGGCTTTCCTGTACCTCTCCTACTCATTATGGGAGTACTCCAAGGATCTCCCCTCTGTATACACTTAAGACCTAATACCAAGTAATGTCTTATGCCCTAGGTTGACCAGCACTAACACAGAAATAGAGTGGACTTGCAAATATGGAACAAAGACAAATAGAGAAGGGTTTGAGCAAAGAAACAGAAAGTTCAGCATTAACACATTCTCATCATTCAAGCTCAGAAGAGTCCTCTTGATCAAGTCAAGCTTCTAAATCAAGCTATGGGCTAAAAGAACTTGAAAATATGATCATGTTAAGCTTCTGTAATTGATGTTTCAGGTGCAGCTTCAGTCATATTCATTTTCAATTTCATTGATCATCTAGGTCTCGCAAATTTGGTATTCATACTCATATTAGGATTCTTGCCTCAAACAGGAATACCTGGCAAATGAGAATCCAAATATCAAACACCAACAATTGGAACAAGGCTTGACGGTTATATTTGTTCCTATGGTGCATGAGAGCATATCGATCAAGGTTTGCCATCTCGGTACAGGACTCTGTACTAGAAACATCCTATTACATAATCGGTACATGATTTGGTATAGTACAAAATTGCATATTGAGTGTCAATATGGTACGAGACAGCATATCGATATGAGACTGCTATGGTACAGTACACCCACACTGAGTGGTATGGGGCAATATAGCAAACCATTGTTGATTCAACATGACTACATGTAGATCACAATGCTTTCATATCTACATGATGGATTTTCCCCAAAGACTCGTAATTTAATCTGATTATGTTATGTGTATCCAGCGTACCAACTGGCTCTGAGGATCAAGATCTTGTATGTATTTTTTTTGTTTCTGGACCAATGTTTTGTGCAACATAAAGCTGATCAACATTATGGGGCATCTTCAATGGAGTAATAATAGACAGAAAAAAGGTAACATACATGATAAAAGAAGGTCCATGTGATACTGAAGACATGTAACATGAGCTATTTAGAAAGTGACAGCAATATAATTTACGATCACTAAAGAAAAAACTATATTAAAATATTCAGGCATTAGCTCTCTGGAAGGATTAAAAAAAAAAAAAAACAAACAAACAAACAAACAAACTTTGAATAAGAACCACAAACACTGCAGCAATGACTTATGATCATATATCACTAAG
This sequence comes from Elaeis guineensis, assembly GCF_000442705.2. Taxonomy (NCBI): domain Eukaryota; kingdom Viridiplantae; phylum Streptophyta; class Magnoliopsida; order Arecales; family Arecaceae; genus Elaeis; species Elaeis guineensis. Next base: position 2,414,229 of record NC_026003.2, read on the forward strand.
TTCAGCATTCCTAAAACTGGTAACTTTTCATGATTCCAGGGTTTTATATCTGCAATCTATCACCAAGTTCCACATTCGTAAAATGGGTAAAATTTGTGTAACTTCCTTCTATTATGTCTGTGCCTTCCCAGTGTTTCAATCAATTAAAGACTGCAGAAACTTACTTCCTGCTCCAGCTTAAACAAGTGGCGGTTAAAATGTTGTTGCAGCCTTTCATTGGCATAATTAATACAAAACTGTTCAAAACTATTCTTCTGCAAAAACAAGAAATTTATCATGAGAGTATGTAATACAACCAACAGGGACAACTAATTGCAGAAGAATTTTACATCAAAAGATTCAAAGCCGTAAATATCAAGAATACTGATGGATCTGCCCGTGCGGCGCTTGCCTACAGCAAGTGATTGGTTGATCTGTTCTACAAGCCACTCAAAAAGACTAGCATATAATGATTTGGCCAATGCATCTCTTGTATCGATTGCCTAGAGAAAAAGAATATGAATGAAAATTTTAAGAGACCAGAGATTAAAATAAATCAGCAATTCTTCTAGTTAAGAATTCTGACAAACCTGTGAAAGAGTCAGCTTTTGCACAATATTATCATTGCCAACTTTCATTTTACGAGTTGACAGAGCTATCTTTAGATCATCAATACTGCATCCAAGAAGTTTTGCAACAGTATGTGCCCCTGAAACAAAATGAAATATTATTAACTGAAAAACAACTAGAATATTGAAGTTCACTATTTATATATTTCACAAAAGATGCAAGTAGAGAATTTTTATTGACAATCTAGTTTTAAGGTTTGAAACAATTTTTTGTATGAGAATTGATTTTATTTAATTTTTTGCCCCCATAACATTCCATGCCAAGCCCATACCAACACAGCTAAGAGGGCAGGGAAGAGGGACAAGGAAAGAGTAAAAAAGAGAGAGGAAGAGGAAGAGAGATAGACGCTGTAGGAGGGCTGTTGAAGGGTTGCAAAAGGCTAAGGAATGGTACAAAGGGGCAAAGGAGGGGCTCCACCCTCTAGATCTCTGTTTTGTTCAGAATAGGGATCCATCTAGGCCCCTTTTTTATTTTTGAAATTTTAAGTGATGTCCGCAAACCCCTTGCCAATTTATCTAATATTTCCAAGATAAAGAAAGCCTTCTTTTATTTTAAAAATATTAAGTGAAGATGGCAAGGGAGTTGCCAACTTCACTTAAAATTTTAAAAATAAAACAAGGGCCCAGACAAATCCGTTCAAAATGGGGTCCACAAGGTTAAGCCCCTGCTTTGCCCATCCGCACCGCTCCTCCACCTCTGGTGGCCCTTCAACAGCCCTCAGACAGCCTCCATCTTTCTCCCTCTCTCTCCCTCCCCCTTTCTCTTTTCCTCCCTTTCTCCCTCTTCCCTCCTTGCCGCTTTCTCCCATCCAGAACCATCCCAGTCCATCACCAACATGGCTCGACAAGCCCCAAATCAGCCGGATCGGAATGGTTCTGCATTCCTTGCTGATGAGAACTTGATCCCTCATCCTTTATTATTTTTTGGTCATAAATTGGCACGAAAAAGGAAAAACAGGAGAATTCATGCAAAACTTTTCCCTTTGGCATGAAATTGGAATATGTTGTGGGCTAGGCACCCAAGTCTAAACTTGAAATTATGATAAATTTAAATTTATCCTAATAAATAAGCTTCCATTCATCTAGCGATAAATATATGTAGCACACATAGGGGTGCCTATAAAAGTCCTCAAAATGATTACGTTTTCAAATTTATGTAATCTTTAATTAATTTTCAATGAAAATTAACTAAAAATTATAGACATTAGCCCAAATATTAAAAAATAGGAACACAAGGAGATAATCTATAGATATTTTTTAAGTAATTGTTATGGATTTTACTAATTTTATTTTATGATTTAAAATTATATTTTCCAAAAACTATCTAAAAATTCTAAGAAATTTGATTAAATGTAAAAAAAAATAAGAAAATGTGTAGAGTTGAGATTTATTTACTACTAAAAGAAGAGAGGTGGAGAATAATAAGAAGAGAGAGATGTTGGAAGGGAAGTGAGGATTTTCAGGATGGTCTTACTTCCTTTTCGTTTATAATATTATCCTCATGACATTACCCCTTCTACAAGTCATACCAAAAAGAGGCTATCACAAAAGAAGGAAAATAACCCCTTTACAAGGTATTAGTTGGCCATATGCTATCCTTATTTGGCCATAACACAAATAGAAAAGAATTACCCCTTAGGAGCCACCTAATGAAGGAAACCATCCAAGGAGGCGAATCAACTAATAAAGAAAATCATCCACCATACAGATATTTTAGAAATTTTTTTTAAGATAGCTAACATTCATTTTAGCAATTTCAGAATTTAGATGATTTTTAATTGTTTCGCAAAAAATATTTAAAAATTATAAAATTTTGATTAAAGTTAATAGCATGGAACGTGTTTAGATAACTTAGAAACTATCCAAGGAGGGGAATCAACTAATAAAGAAAATCATCCACCATGCAGATATTTTAGAAAATTTTTTTAAGATAGCTAACATTCATTTTAGCAATTTCAGAATTTAGATGATTTTTAATTGTTTCACAAAAAAATTTAAAAATTATAAAATTTTGATTAAAGTTAAAAGTTTATTTTTAACTTTAATCAAAATTTTACTAATTATCCACATTATTTTATTATACAATAATTAAATATTAATAATTGTTTAAAGGCAAAAAAGTTAGGTTAAAATTCAGGAAAATAAACACAAAACACCACATAATTTTGCAGACTATATTGAAAGTTGATTATCAAAATGTATAGGAAGCATAGGTCTTTCAGTGGCCAAATGGTGTCTAGTAAGAAAAAGCAAAACAAACCCATATTGGCTAGCTTCATGGAAAGATAGGCATAGAAAGACATCATCGGATATGCAACTATTGTAGGATGACAAATAAAGGAGGCAGAGTCGTCCAGTTGAAACAGCACCAAGCAGGTGGCTCCAAATATGTCCAGAAGTGTACTTGGTGTCCAGGGAGCTCTAAAAGCAATAAGGAACCATTTGTCTGGTTTGAATGAAGCAAAGAAAGTGGCTATAGATCAAAGGGCTCACATAAACTGCAGGATACATGAGAGCAATTCTTGCAGAGATAATAAGGAGAACAAGGACAAACAGTCCGATCTGGATGACATGGAGGCAGCTGAGATATGCATGGCTATGTAAGCCTCCAAGCAGGCGCATTTGGCTCTATGCAAGAGAATACCTTTTAGGCACAAATTGAAGAAACTATCATGATGCAGCATCACAAACTTGAAATACTGTTATATGGTATTTTGAGTGATTTGGATGGTTATTAGCACACAGCCTATCAATGATGTTAAAACTTACTGTAAACCCCAAGATCTTAAAAAGCAGCCACGTCAAGGATCATAACTAGAATGAGTAGGGACCACAAATAGCTCTGGTAAGCACCTCTGCAACAACCTGGATTGTAAACAGGTCTTACAATACCCATAAATCCTCGCCAAGATCAACATGAATTTAATAATACAGGTATTAGACAGATCTTGGCAAGGTTGCAAATGTAGCCTTCTATTTTGTTTTATTTATGAGTTAAACCTAATTGTCTCAGATTATAAAATATCTTAGTAATAGTTTTTTTTGATGAATGAGGGCCCGTATCACAAATAATGTATAGTGTTCCAATTTTTCTTTTTAGTTCATGGAATTCTTTCCCATTAGAAAGGGACTGAAAAGGACTTGGCCAACCAAAATGTTATTAAAGAATTCCATTTTCTATATTTGTTTAGAGGGAAAAACTAACTAAATTCATACCTGTTTTCTGCTCCCTTCTGTATTCATCATGGTGATCTCCATGTTATCAAATTAAGTGTCCCGAATCCAGATGTTCATGTTTGAGATTTAATCATCAAAAGATTCTTTTTTCCCCATCGAGTAATTATTTGAAGAATAATAGTGCAGCTTCAAAAAGATGAGAGAATGACATGCCATACTTAAAGGCAAGGAGCAAAATTGTGATGATGTACTTCTCAAATCAAAGCAGGAGGGCAGTTCTCAGATCAAGGACAGTGGATGCATTTAAGACCAAATATATGCAGCAAACATACCATAGATGATAGAGGTGACAAATCATGCACAAGTTTTTGAATCAAGATTCTTGTGAGGAAAATCATTCTTCACAACCAGCAAGTTAAAGGGCCACAATGAACTGCAAAAATAGCAACCAATAAAGCAACTATGATAAAGCTTGGTCACAAAAGACGTGCTGCAAGAGGGATGTGATCCCATAGTTGTCAACTCTTAATGAATATTTATCTCCTTAGCTATAACCTCCTTGCAATCAAGCGACAGTCTTCATAATGGAAATGGTTGGCATTTGTAAGATATATCATTGCCCAGGATTGAAAAAATGGAGGGAGGTGCTGCAAAATCAGGATTGGCTACCTTTTAGTCTCATAGCTGTACTTAACAGATTTCTATAAAAGTTGGCAATGAACATGAGAAGATTTATCTTTTAGGTTCTTGGGGATTGTGATAAGTGGAACTTCATGAAATATAACATAAAGGGAAAAATAAAGAACAATATTTTGCAAGAATCTAAATGTGTTACTATTAGATATATATCAATTTCATAACAGAGGATGGGCCTCTTGCCAGCTAATTTAATGAGTAAGTGATTGAGGGCAACCTCTGCGACTTTGATAAAAGAAATGATGATGACTTTGATAAAAGAAATCCTTTTGCTAAATAATCAAACTTGTAACTTTCTTTAAAGAATCAAACTTGGACCATAACATCAACCTACAGCTACGCCGGGCAAGAGACAGGCTTCGATTTGCCTCCCAACATTCTCTATTAGTGGGAAAGTTGAAAAAGGCTCTTGTTCAAATCGGCAAACAACCAAACCCTTGGGACCTTCTTCAACCCCAGGATGTGATGAGTCAACATCAAGGTGCCAAACAACTCCATCGATAAGAGCTCAGGTCTTTAGCTCCTCAACTCTAGAAACCTCCAGTTTAGCCAAAGGCTTGATGCGGCATACGTCTTTCTTTGTAAAAGGTTTTAAGGATATGGTTAAGCGAGCCAGTTGGTGAAATGGTAGACAAGCGAGACTCAAAATTTCGTGCTAAAGAGCGTGGAGGTTCGAGCACGTCCATGTTCTTCTACTGAGAAAGTGACGACTTGGTCATGACAGTGAAAGAGATAAAATTGTAGTGGTTCTTTCCATATTACCCAGATCTTGGACACACCATCAGAGGCTGAATAGGAGCTATCCAATGATCTGATGGAGACAAAAGAAAGAACAGGAAATATGGATGGAAGAAAAGTGCAAAGACATCAATAGAGACAAGGAAATCAAGTTTTATGAACAAAATAGATGAAGAATAAAAAGGAAGAGAGAAATTAGAACCACATTTTCTTTTACAGCATGAACAAAGCGATAGAAAAGGAAAAAAAGGGAAAATAGAAAGAGAATCCAAAGAATAATCTCAACATCGATCTTTTAAATGGGAAAAAACTCTTGAACAGTGAAACGACACCTAAATCTTTTAAATGGATCACAGTACACATGAAAGACTTTACCTTCATCTGCAACAACTTCAACATGGTTTTCATTATCTATCACAGTAAAGGAGATGTTGCCTAACCATAGAACCGCTGCTAGCATCGCAAATACATTATCCTGATCCTCTTTGCTGATATGAACGATACTCATAGCTTCCTGGAAATAGTTAAAGTTTTTGAGCATGATAATGATAATTATGAAGATTAGTGTGCATATATATATATATATATATAAGATATTCATGAATTTGAAAGGATACCATCACAGTGTGGAACCTTTCAGCATCATCAACCCCCACAACAGAATAGCAATTACTCTGCTTCAGATATTTGTATTCATCTGCTTTTCTCAAATTCAGTTTCTCTGTTTCGAAAAAGAATTATAAAAAGTAAAACAGCAGTTTAACAGATAGGAAGTGAAAACGAGAATAAACAATAGAGCTCTGGATTATACACATATCTCTCTGAATAAACACAAATAATTTACAAATAATGTATCACTATAATGAGAACATCACTCCTAGGAAGACAAAGGTGTCAAAAAGCTAACAAAACTTATTATTAGCAAAGACAAAAGCATGACTGAATTTACAGGCTTAACTCACCAATATGGATATAAGGAGAATTAAAGAAATCGTGACTGGGTACATCTAATTTTGGAAAAGAAAACATGCAGCATGGTATTGATTAAAGGAGAAATAATAGCGATATTCAATTTACTTCACTTGTTCAGCAATGATGTCAACACAAACAAACATTGCACGCCATTCGCTGATGTTTCCCCAGGATTGATTATCTCATAGATCAGGCAAGCATCAAAAGTTTGGAGGGTTAGATGTATGTTCACCATCTTTGAATCATTGAATCACCAAGAACTTATTGTATAAGCTTAACATATTGACTGAGAAGATTTTTTTAATAGTTTAGGTGTATAGCTGGTTAACTAATAAACAAGTAGATATGGTGATTTATCTCCATACATGACATAAATGCTCAAGCTAGCATCCTTAAAGCTAGCATCAAATGAGTGAAGAAGGTAAGCCAGGGATAATCTATTACATTTGCGAAACAAATAAAGCATATCTACTGCCTGCATACATAACACCCTAACGAAAGCTGTCCCATGAAGAACGAGTCGTGGTTGACATCAAGTAGGTCATCAGCCATAGAACATATATGGTTCAAATTATGAAATAGTCAATTGAATATGGATCAAATTTCAGACGAATATGATGTTCTGATCATCTTCAGAAAAAAAGAACGAATTGATCTTCTAGGATTCCCAAAAATTCTTTGATTTCTTCTAGAAGCCAATGATTATTTATCGTCTTTTGATATTCCGTGAATAGCTGGGACATTGAGGAAGATCCAAAACAGCATTTCAGGAATGTAAAAATAAAATGAGTTGGCTTCTGAATCGAACTGACCACACACCAGGACGGTTTGACCTTCTGAATCGAAACAACGGATGAGGGAGAGAGAGAAAGAGAGAAAAGGAGGGAACGAGGGGACAACACCTTCGAAGGGCCGGCGGTGGCCCGCCAAGGCCGCTAGAGGATGCGGAGACCTCCACGGCTTCATGTCGTTCGATAAGATGTTTAATCGAGAGAGAGAGAGAAGGGAAGCGAGGATACCGAAAAGAGGCGCAGTCAGCGAAGAAGGCGCCAGGTCGCCGGCATGGCTGCCAACAACGGAAAAGGCACGGGCGAAGCCACAACTATGGAATAGGGGTGACCAACCCTGTTCATCGTATTTTTTAAAAAAATAATGAATTGCCGGCTTCACTTTAGTCAATTTTTTTTTAAAAAAAAAATTTCTTGTGAAACAGGGGCGATCGCCTATGTTTCATGCCTATGAAGCCATGGGCTATGATTTCACGATCCAATGGCCACAGCGGCCAACCGGAGGCCCTCCGATGGCCTCTCCACCGATTTTTCCTCCCTCCTTTTCTTTTCCTCCCCCCTCTCTCTATATCTCTCTCTCAGCCACGATTGTGCAAAGTGGAGGCCTTGGTGGCCCTCCAAGCGTGCCCGCGACCCACCTGTGGCCACTACTGGCATTTTCTCTGACCACCCTCTCCCTCCCTCCTCCCCTCTTTCTTTTTTTTCCTCCTCCCTGATTCTTTTCTTTGCTTCTGTGTCGATTGGTGCTGGTCCAGTCCAATATGGATCCATATCAACTCATACTGCTGGCTGGTCGACATGAGTCCGGAAATCGGATTCATAGACTTGTTGCAAGCAATAAATGGAAAGAGGGACATTTGATGCTAAAAGGGGAACGAATTAAAAGAGAGACACAAATCAAAAAAACTTTTCAAACATATTTAAGCATAACAGATGTTGTCTAACATAAAGTAACAGGTAAAATGAGTAAACTCGATAAGTACTTTGTAGAAAGAGACCAAAAATCCTCATAAACCCTATTAAAGGAAACCAAAGAAATGGAGTGGAGAAAGATCAAAGGGATCTTACCTTGGTTGATGGATTAAAGGTGGTTTGAACCAAAAGTGAACCTAGTTGAATCAAATTGTTTTTTGGAATCTTCCCCAACCACCACCAAAATGAAATTTGAATTAAAATGGCTTGGAAATGGTTGGTAGAGGTTACAAGGCCCTTCCACTACCAATCTCAATATAGGATAACTAGATGGGATTGAATAATAAAATTTAGAAGATCACCTTTAGTTGCTCCTTCCAAGGTCTTAAATCCATAGGATGGTGTCCCAATCTCTCTATGGAACAGGATGCTCCACTTTCCCATCCCATCTCGATAGCTGTCTCGATCATGCAACCCGATGGATATCTTCCATACAGTGTTCGCCGTACCAAGCCGAACCACCCGATGCGGTGCGTACCGAGCTGGACCGGCGCCTTACCGATACGATTCGGGCTTTTTTCTGAAAAATGACCCCGAATCACACTGAACCGCCCGATTCGGTACGATTTGGGCCCATACCGCCAGAAATCGGGCGGTATGGTTTAGTTCGACGTCGGTTCAGCCTGAATCGAACCGTACCGATAGGGGGAAGGGGGGAGTGGGCCTTTTCACGTGGGGGGTGGGGACGGGGGGCTGGTGCTTTAATTAGCATCCACACCGAAGAGTGTTCTCTGAGACTTCTCAGAGAACACCCCGTAGGCTACGAAGGTCTCAACGAACCGTTGAGACCTCCAAAAAATTAGAAAAAAAAGATAAAATTTCGTGAAATTGGAGTGGTTCGAGGAGAGACTGATCTTTGGCCGGAGGTAAGATAATCTGTTATTTTGTTGGTAAATATTTTATTATTTTTATTTTTATTGTTAGAAATAAGATAAGAATGAGGTAAAATAAAAGTATGAAGAAATCATGCCAAAATCTTATGATTTTGGTATGATTTAATTATATATGATAGATCTTTGGAAGATCTACATGATTACACCAAAATTGTTAATTTTCATTAATTATATTTTTTAAATATTTTTATATATTTATTCATTTAAAAATTAATAAAAAATTAAATTTAAGAGAAAAAAATTAAGAGTTTTAGAATCATGTTTAGAATGATTCAAGCTACTTAAATCTAATCTCAAAATTTTTTTTGAAATATTTGAAATTAAAAAATATTTTTTAATTATTTAAATAAAAAAATTAATTATAAAATAAAAAATATATAAAAATAGTGTTATATTTTATTTAATTTAAAAATATTATTTGAAGCATATGACATATTTATTTTGAATTTATAAGTTAATTTTAATATTATATATAATTATTTTAATTATCATTAAACAATTATGTTTTGTTATACTTGCATATATTTATAAGAAAAAATTTAGAGCATAACGTTCGTTGACTTTAATTAATCAGCTATTTTTTAGTATATATTTATTTATACAAAATTTATTAAAAAAATAAAAAATTAGAGTTAGTTTTGAAATTGAAAATAATATTTAGAATGATTCAAAACAATTAAAATATTTGAATGTAACTTGAGATTTTTTTGATTTTTTTTGTAAATATTTAAATAGTAAAAAATATTATCAAATAAAAAATATACAAAATTGGTGTTATATTACAGTTAATTCAGAATAATTATTTGAAGCACATAACATTTTTTTTTGAATTCATGGATTTTTATTTTATATATAATATATTTGTAATAATTATTAAACTATCATGTTTTGTTATACCTACAGAAATGAGTAAGAAGAAAGATTCAGAGCATGACATCGGTTGGAATCATGGTGAGATACTCTCGGTTTAACATCATTGGAGATGCAAATAGTACAACATAGAGTTCAAGGGAGGAGTGATTAGGTTGAAGCAGTACCTGGCTGGTGGTTATCCTGATGTGTCCATGTATCGAAAATATCCGCAAGAAGTCCGATAATTGATGAAAAAATACTTTGCTGATTCGAAAGCAGCGAAGGAAAGGGTAAAGAAGAAAAAGACCGAAGTAGACCGTCGAGCTGCAGAACCACCTTATTATCACTCTAGAGAGTTAGAGGAGGCTTCTGCTCCAAATGATGAGAGGCACAGATTAAGGTTGCCATTTAAGCGAGCTTGACGGATCAATACCGGTAGGAGGAGATGGCCCGATACAGAGAGCGATTCGGACCATCATGCTACGAATTAGGGTCTGGATCAGCAACTGGTGGGGGAGAATTCGAGTTAAGGAGAACTACCTCAGTCAGAGAGCCTGGTGATAGAGAGAGTTGTTGCTCCTTGAATTGATTTTGATGATTACAAAGCATTTGAGGGGGTTACTAATGATTTTGGCTTGAAAAAAGATTTATTATTTTTCAGGGGCAAAATCGTAATTTTATCAAGTCCTAATTCGAAAACCTCAAGAGCAAGAACAGAAGATTTGTGATCTATTGAAGGAAATTTCACAATTTTTGGATGTATATTTTGAAAGAAAATAATGTTTATAAAATTGAGTTAACCCCATGAATCGACTCATGTCAAATGAAGCTGGACGGCACGCTGTTTTTTGACTGGGACACCCAATTGAGTCGACCCCATGAGTCGATCCCTGTACATGAGTCGATCCTATGAGTCGACCTCTGTTGCTGTGCACGTCAAAATTACAGAACAATCATTTTCTGTTCTGTGCCACAGTAGTCGACCCCATGAGTCGACTCATGTGTATGAGTCGACCCTATGAGTCGATCCCTGCGATGGAAAAACTCCATAACAGCTAGTTTTTTAGCTCGTTTTGGCGCATTTAATGCTCATTTAATGATCTCCAACGGCTCTAAAACTACCCAGATCACTCTCCACCATCATTTGAAGCTATAAAAGGCACTTAAAAGAGGGAATAAAGAAGGTTTTTCAAACATTCATTTTAGCCCTAAGCAAAGAGCCTTCTTGAAGTTAAAGGTAAAGCTTTCATTTCAAATTCACCAACCCCTCAAGAGCTCATTCAAGTTTTCAACAACCTTGAGGAGAATCAGAAAAGCTTCTTCATTGTTGTGTAAAATATATTTAAAGCTTTATTTGCTTATTAAAGGAGCTACATTTGTATTTCCGTGTGATTAACTGTTATACTCTGTTTTTGAGTTGATCTTTAGTTTTGGAAGGATTCCAAAACGTGAAAAGGTTGATCCGAACTTTGAATCAGATTGTATTGAGTTGGCTTGTATCCGAAAAATAAGTGTTCTAGCTTGGGATAGCTAGAGTCGGAGGTACCGACGTTGTATTCTTGTTGAATACGATTTAGTAGATTTGAATTCCAAGTAGGAGCTTGGGGAGTGGATGTAGATGCAAGGTTGGCACCGAACAACTATAAATCTTGGTTGTTTGTGGTGTGCTTACTTGTTCTCTATCTTATTTTCTTTTCTTTCTTGCACTCTTACATATAATATCTTCACTTTGCTTAAATCACTCACTTCAACTAACTTGCCTTTTATTACTTAATCCTTGTAGTTCTAAATTAATATTAAATTTTCAAAAACCCAACTCACCCCCCTCTTGGGTTGCATAGCTGGACAACAAGTGGTATCAGAGTCCGATGCTCTAGCCCTACTTTGATTTAACCATCAAAGAGCTAAAGATCTATGGCAATTCAAGTTGGTGCTTCACTAACCGAGGGACAGTCCATAAACCGACCTCTACTTTTCAATGGGTCAAATTATACCTATTGGAAAGCTCGGATGAAAATCTTTATTCAAGCACTTGACTATGATATGTGGAGTATCATAGTAAATGGACCACACACACCCACTAAAATAATTGATGGTGTGGAATCAACCAAATCCAAAAAAGAATGGGATGAGATTGAAAAGAAAATGGCTCAACTTAATGCAAAAATCATGAATATTTTATATTGTGCCCTAGATGCTAATGAATTCAATCGTATTTCAAAATGCATGTCAGCTAAGAAAATATGGGATAGATTAGAAGTAACTCATGAAGGAACTAATCAAGTGAAGGAATCAAAAATTAACATACTTGTGCATAAATATGAACTCTTTAAAATGGACCATGATGAATCAATAACTAAATATTTACTCGTTTTACTGATATTATTAATGATCTAAAAATCTTGGTAAGTCTTATTCTATCAGTGATCTCGTGAAAAAGATTATTAGGTCTTTACGAAAGACTTGGGAGGCCAAAGTGATCGCAATCCAAGAAGCCAAAAATCTGAATATCTTATCCTTGGAGGAGCTTCTAGGATCACTAATGACATACAAGCTAAGCATGAAACAACATCAAGAAGAAAATGTCAAAAAGAAGAGGACAATCACCCTCAAATCCATTGCTCAACTTGATGAGGAATCCGATGATACGGAAAATGAAGAGCAGGATGAAGAAATGGCCCTCATTACTAGAAAGTTTAAGAAGTTTTTGAAGAAAAGAAGACAAAGAATGAGGAAGAGGCCACTTACAAAAGGGAACATAGCAAAGAGAAGGATAAGGAGCAACCCCTTATTTGTTATGAATGTAAGAAGCCGAGATACTTTAAGTTTGAATGTCCACAATTTAAGAAAGGTCCCAAGAAGTACAAGAAAAAGGCTATGATGGCTACATGGAGCGGAAGTGATGAGTCAAGCTCCAAAGAAGAAGATTCAAATGAACAAGCCAACTTGTGTCTTATGGCACATGAAAATGAGGTAAACATTGAAACTCCTAATGACTTTACCTTTGAAAAACTTCATGAAGCGTTTTATGATCTAATTGATGAACTAAAGAAACTAGGGGTAAAAACAAAGAATTGAAATCAAAGAATCAATCTTTACTAAAAGAAAATGAGATTATTTCAAATGAAAAATCAATCTTATCTCAAAAAAATCTGAACTTAAAAATGAGATTGCCAAGTTAAAACCAATGGTTGAAAAGTTCACTTTAAGTTCAAATAAACTTCAAATGATACTTGACAATCAAAAGGCCATTTATGATAAAGTCGGTCTTGGATATAACCCTTTAAAGAAACAAAAACTTCTAAAAAATATCTTTGTAAACTCATCATGCAACAAGTTTTCAAATATTACTTATTTAAATGTGGTAAAGTAGGATACAAATCCTATACATATTTTTCTAACAAATCTGAAAATTCTAATGTAAAAAAAATATGGGTTCCAAAAAAACCATTGTGACTAACCAAAGAGGACCCAAGAAAATTTGGATACCTAAAGTCAAAACTTGATTTTTATATGTAGGTGTGTCTTGCATCCCAAAGAACAAATCGAAAATAGTATCTTGATAGCGGGTGCTCAAGATACATGACTGATGATGAATCTCAATTCATCACACTTGATGCTAAAGATGGAGAGATGGTCACCTTTGGAGACAATGGCAAAGGAAAGATCATCAGTATAGGTAATATTGGTATCACTCCCTCCAAGTACATTGAAAATATTTTATTAGATGGTTTGAAATATAATCTATTAAATATCAGTCAATTTTGTGATAAAGGATATAAAATCATGTTTGAATCTTCATTATGCATAGTAATTAGTCCTATTGATGAAGGCATTAAATTTGTTGGGCATAGATATGATAATGTTTATATGGTAGATTTGAATGATCTTTCCAAAATAAACATGCAATGCCTAGTAGCCTTGAATATCAAGATTAATGAGACTAGTTGGCTTTGGCATCGTAGGCTTGCACATATTAGCATGCATTCACTTTCAAAATTTATTAAAAAAGAATTGATTACCGGCTTACCCAAATTGAATTTTGAAAATGATAGAATTTGTGATGCATGCCAACTGGGTAAACAAACAAAAGTCTCATTCAAATCTAAAAATATTGTTTCAACTTCTAGACCATTAGAACTATGGCACATGAATTTATTTGAACCACTAGAACTACTAGTCTAGGTGGAAAACGATATGGCTTTGTGATTATTGATGATTTCTCTCGTTTTACATGGATCTTCTTTTTGGCACATAAGGATGAAACTTTTCATATGTTCTCAAAATTTTATCAAAAATCATTAATAAAAAATATTTTTCAATTCAAAATATTTGAAGTGATCATGAAACCGAATTTGAAAATCAAGATTTTGAAAAGTTCTGTGATGAAAAAAGTATTGACCACAACTTTTCAACACCTAGGACACCCCAACAAAATGAGATAGTAGAAAGAAAAAATAGAACCCTTTAAGAAATGGTCCGTATCATGCTATGTGAAAGCAACCTCCCAAGATATTTTTGGACGAAGCAATTAACACGACATGTTACATATTAAACCATACTTTAATTAGACCAATTTTAAAGAAAACTCCCTATGAGCTTTAGAAAGGAAGAAAACTAAACATTGCATATTTTCATATTTTTAGTTGCCGATGTTTTGTTTTGAATAATGATAAAGAAAGATTAAAAAATTTGATGCAAAATCCGATGAAGCTATTTTTCTTGGTTACTCCTTTTCTAGCAAAGCTTTTAGAGTTTTCAACAAAAAACTTTAGTAGTAGATGAGTCAATACATGTTGTTTTTGATGAAACTAACGATCTTCCTTCAAGGAAGAATGAAAGTATTGATGATGCAGATCTTCTTATAGAAGGGATGAAGGAGATCACCTTAAAAGACTCAACAATTCAAAATGAAGAAGAACATGAAAACAAACAAGAGGATGAAGGTGAAGAATAACAAGAACAACCTCAAGGCTCAAATAATCTACTTAAAGAATGGAGGTATGATCATAATCACCCCAAAGAACTAATTATTGGTGATCCTATACATGGAGTAAGAACTCGTTCTTCACTTGAGATGCATACAAGCATTTTGCATTTGTCTCTCATCTTGAACCTAAAACCATAAATGAAGCTGAAAAAGATTATAATTGGATAAATGCAGTGCAAGAAGAACTTAATCAATTTGAAAGAAATAATGTATGAACGTTAGTATCAAGACCTAAAAATTATCCAGTAATTGGCACAAAATGGGTATATAGAAATAAACTGGATGAACATGAAAATGTAATTAGGAATAAAGCAAGATTGGTTGCAAAGGGTTATAATCAAGAAGAGAGAATTGATTTTAATGAGACCTTTGCACCTGTTGCTAGATTAGAAGTAATTAGACTTTTACTTGCATATGCTTGCTTTATGAATTTTAAGTTATTCCAAATGGATGTCAAAAGTGCTTTTCTAAATGGATATATTGCTGAAGAAGTTTATATAGAACAACCTCCCGATTTTGAAAATCATACTTTTTCTAATCATGTTTTTAAATTAAACAAAGCATTATATGGTTTGAAACAAGCACCTAGGGCTTGGTATGAAAGGCTAAGTAAATTTCTGCTTAATAATGATTTTTCAAGAGAAAATGTAGACACAACCCTTTTCATTAAAAGAAATCAAGATGATATCTTAGTTATACAAATATACATTGATGACATTATTTTTGGGTCTACTAATGAAACTCTTTGTCAAGATTTTGCTCAGCTCATGCAGGGAGAGTTCGAGATGAGCATGATGGGAGAACTTACATTCTTCTTCGGATTCCAAATCAACAAACAAAGGAAAGAATCTTCATCACTCAAAGCAAATATACAAGAGAACTACTCAAAAGATTTAGAATGGAGGATTCCAAAGCAATTGGTACACCCATGAGCCCATCATGTAAGCTTGACAAGGATGAAGGAGGTAAAAATGTAAACTTAAAATTTTATAGAGGTATGATTGGTTCTCTATTGTATTTAACTGTAAGTAGATCAGATATTATGTTTAGTATGTCTTTGTACTCGCTTTCAATCAAATCCAAAAGAATCATACTTGAATGCAGTTAAAAAATCCTTAGATATTTAAATGTACACAAAGTCTAGAACTATGATATTCTAAGAACTCATCAATTGACTTAATAGGATATTCAATGCCGATTTTGCTGGATGTAGATTAGATAAAAAAGTACTAGTGAAACTTGCTAATTCCTTGGAGTTAACTTAATCTCTTGATTTAGCAAAAAGCAAAATTCGATGGCACTGTCTACGGCCGAGGCCGAATACATTGCAGCTGAAAATTGTTGTGCTCAAATCTTGTGGATTAAGCAACAACTTGAGGACTTTGGCATCAAACTCAATAAAACTCCCATAAAATATGATAACACTAGTGCTATCAATCTAACTAAAAATCCAATTCAGCACTCTAGATCAAAAATATTGAAATTAGACATCATTTCATAAAAGAACATATTCAAAATAATAATATAATTCTTAACTATGTACTGAGAAATAATTGGCTGACATTTTTACCAAGATCTTAAGTGAAGATAGATTTTGTGAAATTAGAAGAGAGTAGGAATCCTTGATCCATCAGCTTAAGTATCTCTCTAATTCCAAGTTCTTAATGTCAAAAATTCATTGAACCAAATTTGTTGAGCTCAATTCTCATCTCTTCTTTTCTCTTAAAAGCTCAAAACTGTACTTCACATGATCAATCTCTAGATAGACATTTTTCCTCAAAATTTTAATTTTTTTCAAATTTTTCCATCATTCTTATGAATTTTTCTGTGTCATAAGTCGACCCCCAGGGTCGATCCTAGAGTAAACTTGTAATTCTGTCAAAATCCTTCAAGCACTCTCTTTTTATTGAAAAATTTTCTTTGAGCCGACTCAGCCCTTCTTCTTCTTCCTCCCACCGAACCAAAAGCTCTCCCTCTCTTCTCCCTTAAACCGAAGATTTCTCTCAAATCTCTCTTCCCACCGATTTTCACCCTTCAAATCGTCCGTTTAGGAACCAGCTTCCTCTCCTCTTTCTTTCTCGTTTGGGCGATTCGAACTTGCCCTAGATTCTACCCCTCTTCTCCAAACCGGTGATTTACCTCTCCAAAATCCTTGCTTTTTCTTCTAAAATCCTTTCCTCTCTACCTCTCATTTAGTCTCCAAGCTCCTTGCAAGTCTCTTTTGTCCAAATGGCTCCCAAAATGAAGCTACCACAAAGAAGAAAATCTGTTCGCGAGTTAAAAGAAGTGTGCGCAGAAAAAGAATGACAGTCGAGCCCTCTCCTGCTCCAATCCCAGCTCCAGATCCTGCTTCAGCTTCTACACAGTCCCCAATCAGTCCAAGCAAGATACCTCTCTCTGATCGAAAAGTGAAACCCGAAAAGAATATAGATTTCAAATTTTTTGAAAAAGAAGGATTCTCTATTGGATCAAAGATTAAAAATCAAGGATGGAAGTTTTACTATTTATTAAAGGAAAATACTTATTTGATTTAGTCAGAAATTTTGCTTAAATTTAAGTTATTACAATGGAACAATAAAGTCTACAGTGAAAGGTGTTGATATTATTCTTGATCCAATGCATTTGGGACAAATCCTGCACTTGCCTTGTGAAGGCTATACTAATATGGAGCTCCCAATCAAAGAAGAAGGAATTAATGTTATCTTAGGGAGAACTTTTACTGAAAGTTTGAATAAATTAGAAGCAAAAATTCTTTCTGTTGAGATGAGGCTGTTACATCACATGGTAACCAAACTGTTTGTCCCTAGGAGTGCAGACATGACCTCTTATCTGGTAGGATATTTGCATCATGTACCATGTGATCACCCAGACCCCCTTGAACCTTCCTGCTTTGATGTTTGAGGCTATGAGAGAGACCCTGAATAGGTCTAAGGCTCACTTGCCTTATGGTATGGCACTCACCTTGGTCTTTAGGAGGTTCGGAGTCAATTTTGAGGGAGAGACAGTTACTAGGTTGTCTCATTCTGACACCATCAACTGCCACACACTGCACCGCATGAGTTTTTCAAAGACTGATGGCAGTTGGTCAAAGGGTGTCGAGAAAAGAACAGAGGAGCCAGCTGAGAAGAGAGCAGAGGAGAGACCGTCTTCACCTCCTCGTGATCACAGAGCATCTCCTGATATTCAGTTTGTGTCTGATCATGAGGCTAGTCCCTCAAAGTCAATGAGGAGGCATGCTTCAGTTCCACAGTTAGGGAGCAGGGTATATCCTTCAGAGTTCAGACTTGCAGATGATCAGATGGAGCTGATGTCCTAGCGTGTTGCCTCCATTTTATCTCAGCAGTTTGTCACCTCAGTCTTTGCTCAGAGGTCGACATCTCAGGATGACTCAGACCAGACTTTGATCCCTCATATCTCTACTATTTTTCAGATGCTCACAGCTCAGTCCGTATGACTTGAGAAGCTTGAGGGATGTGTTTTGAGACTGACGGGTAGACTTCTAGATTGCAGAGGCAAGTTTTAGCCTTAGCCCATCCCCAGCCGCAAGAGAACGTCGCAGAGGTCTCAGACCTATCTGCAGAGACGGTTAGACTTCGAGGAGTTTTAGAAAGTGGATTTGACTTTTTGAGAAGAGAGATCAGGGACTCCAGTGAGACTGCCTCTACTCAGTTTAGTACCTTGATACAGTTTGTGTCGAGAGCCTTGGATCTTTTAGACACCATCAGACTTTCTCTTCTAGCACAGTCTGTAGCTTCCCAGGCTTCAGGATCCTCTCGTCCTCTACTCGTGCCGGTACTTCTATCCATGGTCGAGACAGACGTGGTCGAGGTCGTGCCCGTGGATTTGATCCTACATCTCCTCATCATATCTCTGACTCTTCAGATTCTGATCCCTCTAGCCATGATATCTATTAGATCTAGAATAGTTAATCTTTTTTTTATTTTTGTCTAGGATCTATCTTATGGCCTTTATATTTTGTTGGCTGATTGACTCTTGGATAGTTATTATCCATGATTTTTGTATGATCTATGTATTTTGACTTAATGTATTCAGTCACATTTTGATATATACATTTTTTTTATGCTTTGAATTTCAATGAATGTCTTTAGATTAATGTTTATGAATGGGATCAATTAAAATATTTTAATGACTCATATATATGTGTGATGAAATATCATGAATAGCAATATCTTCTAAATGAGCAAATTGATATGTCTTTTATAATTGCTATAGTGAGGAGAAGTAGAGAATTAAACAATGAAAGAGGGGGAGTAAAAAAATAAAATATAGTATCAAAAAGGAGAGTAAAGAAATAAACAATGAAAGAGGAAGAGTAAAAAAATAAAATATGATATTAAAAAGGGAGAGTAGAGAAAATATGTCCTTTATGTTATCCTTTTTTTTCTCTCTTCAAAATCTCTTAAGATCTTAATTGATGCTGTCAAAAAGGGAGAGTAGAGAATCAAAAATCGAGATCGAGCAATAAGCAATAGAGAAATAGAATTGAGAGCAATAAGCAAAATTGTCAAAGCAAATGAGCAAAATTGTCAAAGCAAATGTATCAAAGAACCAAAATTGTCAGCAATTTTCAAAACAAATGATCTAATAAGCAAATTTCAAATTGATCTTCAAACTACTCATGATGCATTTCATTCAAATAACTGGCTATGATGTTTAAGTGATGCATCTTCATAAATTTGAAATTTATATTCAATGCCTTATATATGTTATACTCTGCTTTTGCTCAAGTATTTTGTCATCATCAAAAAAGGAAAGATTGTTGCTCCTTGAATTGATTTTGATGATTACAAAACATTTGAGGGGGTTACTAATGATTTTGGCTTGAAAAAAGATTTATTATTTTTCAAGGACAAAATCATAATTTTATCAAGTCCTAATTCGAAAGCCTCAAGAGCAAGAACAGAAGATTTGTGATCTATTGGAAGAAATTTCACAATTTTTAGATGTATATTTTGAAAGAAAATAATGTTTATAAAATTGAGTCAACCCCATGAGTCGACTCATGTCAAATGGGCTGAACGGTATGCAGTTTTTTAGCTGGCACACCCAATTGAGTCGACCCCATGAGTCGATCCCTATACATGAGTCGACTTCTGTTGCTGTGCACGCCAAAATTATAGAATAATCATTTTCTGCTCTATGCTACAGTAGTCGACTCATGTGTATGAGTCGACCCTATGAGTCGACCTTGCGACGGAAAAACTCCGTAACGGCTAGTTTTTCAGCTCGTTTTGGCACATTTAATGATCATTTAATGATCTCCAACGGCTCTAAAACTATCCAGATCACTCTCCACCATCATTTGAAGCTATAAAAGGCACTTAAAGGAAGGAATAAAGAAGTTTTTCAAGCATTCATTTCAGCCCTAAGCAAAGAGCCTTCTTGAAGTTAAAGAAGCTTTCATTTCAAGTCCACTAACCCCTCAAGAGCTCATTCAAGTCTTCAACAACCTTGAAGAGAATCAGAAAAGCTTCTTCATTGTTGTGTAAAGTGTATTTAAAGCTTTATTTGCTCATTAAAAGAGCTACATTTGTATTTCCGTATAATTAACTGTTATACTCTGTTTTTGAGTTGATCTTTAGTTTTGGAAGTGTTCCAAAACGTGAAAAGGTTGATCCGAACCTTGAATCGGATTGTATTGGGTTGGCTTGTACCCGAAAAACAAATGTTCTAGTTTGGGATAGCTAGAGTCGGAGGTACCGATGTATTCTTGTTGAATACGGTTTAGTGGATTTGAATTCCCAAGTAGGAGCTTGGAAAGTGGATGTAGATGCAAGGTTGGCACCGAACTACTATAAATCTTGATTGTTTATGGTGTACTTACTTGTTCTCTATCTTATTTTCTTTTCTTTCTTGCACTCTTGCATCTAATATCTTCACTTTGCTTAAATCACTCACTTCAACTAATTTATCTTTTATTACTTAATCCTTGTGGTTCTAAATTAATATTAAATTTTCAAAAACCCAATTCATCCCCTCTGTTGGGTTGCATAGCTGGGCAACAAGAGTAGACGCAGCATGTCTTCTTTGTTGGAAGCTTTTGGCAATAGAAGGAGGTCCCCAGAGATATTCTAGCAGGAGCCAGCATTCATGATTTGGATCCACATGCTTTGCCTAGCAAGAATTCAAAGCAGCAGAGGATTGACAGTATGCTGAAAAAAGATAAGAAGAAGGATATGTGGCAAGCTATTAGATCATGATTTCATTTCAGCCATATTCCAGCAAATGCAGTAGCCAATCTTTACCACCGATCTGCTATTTCAGCCATAGAGGCTGCCGGTTAAGGTGTAGATCCTCCAGGACCTAAGGACATCTATGGTCAGCTTCTTGACAGCAACAAGGAGGATCTGCAGAGATGGATTTCTTACAAAAATAAATGACCTACATACGGACTGACAGTGATATGTGATGGTTGGACAGGTCCTACTAGACGGAGCATCATTAATTTTTTAACATACTGTGATGGAAAAATATTTTTTCACAAATCAATTGATACTTCAGATAAGATGCACGATGCCACATATATTCTTGGTCTGATGGAGGAGATGATTGATTCAGTGGGTG
Source organism: Elaeis guineensis (assembly GCF_000442705.2). Classification (NCBI taxonomy): domain Eukaryota; kingdom Viridiplantae; phylum Streptophyta; class Magnoliopsida; order Arecales; family Arecaceae; genus Elaeis; species Elaeis guineensis. The sequence goes on from NC_026003.2 coordinate 2,435,500, forward strand.
AGCAGCATATCGTGCAGATCATCACAGATAATGGACCACAATATAAGGCTGCCAGATAGTTGTTGATAGAGCAGCGACCGCAGATATACTGGATCCCATGTGCTGCACATTGCATTGATCTTATATTGATGGATATTGGGAAGATTCGTAGGATGCAGTAGGTAGTGGAGATTGCTCAGACCATTACTAGATTCATTTACAACCACATATGAGTTCTTTCATTGATGCGGACGTATACTGGAGGGAAGATCTTAAGACCGGATATCACACGATTTGCTACCAACTACATAGCACTTCATAGTCTTCTTCAAAAAAAAGCAACCCTACGTCAGATGTTTGTTAGTGCCGAGTGGCAAAAGAGCAGATATGCGAGGACCGACACTGATGGAAGTCATGTGGAGAACTTGATGACGAGTCAGTCATTTTGGCAGCAGGCTGAGAAGGTAGTGAAGGCTATCGAGCCTTTATATGAGGTGCTTCGCACCGTGGACAGTGAGAGATACCCCCAGATGGACTTCCTATATTACATGATGGAGAGGACAAAGAAACAGATTAGTGAGAATGATCCCAAGCATGCTTAAGAATTCATTAACATCATTGAGCGCCATTGGGACTATCAGATAGGTAGAGATTTGCATCTAGCTGGTAAGTATAGATTCAAGAATGTTTTAAAATATTTTTTCGAAACATGAATATAAAAGTATACTTAATCAGTCTTATAATTTATCTGCAGCTTATTACTTGAATCCGAGATTTCAGTATACCATTCCCAGAATAGATATGAACAACGAGCTTTTGCTGCTCTTCAAAATGTCATATATAAGATGGTGTCCGATCCAAAAATCGTATCGTTGTGTCTGCAAGAGGTATGCTAGTTTAAAACAGATGTAATTATTCAATTGAATTCGATCTGATATATTTATAAATTTAATAAATATATTTTGTTTCAGACGAAACAGTTTAAATAGGGATCAGATAGCTTTGGAGTCCCATCAGCTATCGTAAGCAAAAAACAGATGAATCCAGATAAATTACATATCAATAATGAGCAGCATAGATTGATATGTAATTTTGCTTAATAATATCAAGTTTGATATGTAATTTTGCTTTTGCAGCTGAATGGTGGATTCATTTTGGAATGTCAACAGAAAATTTAAGACATGTGGCTGTCCATATTCTTTCTCAGATAGTCTCTGCTAGTGGCTGTGAGCGCAATTGATCCACTTTCATCCTTATCCACAGCAAATAGAAAAATCGTCTGACACAAAAATACCTCAATGATCTTATATATGTTCACTACAATTTGAGATTGAAGCTAAAATACATTCAAGAGGAAGTTCAATTGAAGTACACTGATCCGACGTTGGATGATTATGCCGACGAGGACGACGATCCGATCATCAGATGGCTTGCAAGTCAGCAGCAGGAGCTAGAGTTTGATGAGCTGGGGTCCCCTCCATGACCAGCCAGTGTGGTGGTGAGGGAGATCAGGGTGGATTCAGGACAATGGGCAGAAAGAAATATTCCATATAGGATTCCAGCTGATCAGCCACAGCCTGAGGGGACAAAAGATTCATTCATCACATGACTTGCTGTCTGATATATCTTCCTAGAGATTCGAGCGACAAATGTATAGACGATCCTCCCGACAGCCAACAAAAAGACATCCATCTTCTCAATCACAGAAAACTCAATCACAGAGGGATACAAGGAGGGAAGAAAAAGACAGTTACACGTGCACCACTCTCGAGAGTACATAAACTATTTGGCTCAGATACGGACACCAGGAAGAGTAACGATGATACTGTTAGTAGTAGCCATAGATCTGATGATCAGAAAGGAACTGGAGAACAAGAGACCACCGTTTATGAGACACAGCCACAGGATGATATTCGATTCACTGGTGAGTCTCAGTTTACACATCCACACAAGATAGGGATCATGGTGGACGAGTCGGTAGAGACCGTGAGGAGCTAATTTCATATAGACGACGGACTCCTAGAGGTCGTCCAGCACACGATGCAACTGCAGACAATCTTACACGAGGAGTAAGGTCCGTGGATGTATCTGGATCATCCTCGCATTATGGATCCCATTATCTGCAGTCACCTTATGATTTATATGGATATAGTGAATCCGAGGCATCGTCTTTTAGTGGTTACTACCCTATGCAGTCTGGAGCATCTTATGGATCAGATTTTGCTACTGGCATATTTGGATGGACTCCTCCACAGCCATACCATCATCTCGAGGATACTTCTCAGAGCTAGAGTTTTAGTGAGAGATCTGAGATATCTTACAATCCAGAGAGGATGTCTTATGGGATGAATATTCGAGAGTACGGTGCAGCTTAGCTAGAGGGTTGGACTGATGTCCTTCCAGATGACTATGTTGATGATCCAGACATCTACGAGCGTCACAGACACTCGATAAGAAATTAAATGCAGAGTACATCTTGAGGTTCGTATATTAGTTATTGCACTTTGTACTTAAATATTTAGATATATTTTAATGCATATTTTATATATTTTTTTTAATTTTAAGATGACATAGTTGAAATATAATGTAAATAAATATATGTTTGAAATTTTGGATCAAGAGTCTTTGTACCGCTACCTAACTCAAAATTGAAACCAAATATGTCAATAATATGCAATTTAATGCCATTTTGAAGTTGTATTTATCAATTATTAACTTCAATATCCACAAAAAAAAATTGGGTACTGGTACCGAATCGGTACGCCGACGCATACCGTGTCGGTACCGTACCGGTACCGTACCATACCGGTCTGACACCGATACGCCGTTCGGTACCGATACAGGAAACCTTGCTTCCATCTCTCCTTTCGTTTTTTTCTTCTTTGTTTTTCTTTCTTTCATTTCTTTCTTTTTCTTCTATCTTTTTTTCTTTTTTTCTTCTTTCTCTTTCCTTCTTCTTTCCTTCCTTTCTATTTTTCTCTCTTTCCATCTTTCTTTCATTTTTCTTCTTCCTTCCTTTCACTTTTCTCTTTTTCATCTTCCTTTCTTTCTTCTTCTTTCTCTGTATGGATGGGTTTCAGAATCCCGACTCTATCCTGATCCCATTTTCTCATAAGAATGGAATGAGATAGCCAAGACACCTCCCATCCCGCCAGAACGTAAAATCTTGGCTCCTTCTCAATTCATCAACAGCTTACAGCATACTTCAAATCTAATTTTTAAGCAATGAACACATGAGTAGACTTAATCTCAACTAGACTGCTACAAACCTCACAGATTGATCAAATTCCAATAATCATTCTTATGGTCCGCCCCCACAAGTCAACTGATTAAGATTCATGTTATACTAAAATTGGCAACATCAGCACTCCAACATTAGTCATAATGAGAAGATCCCATCCACTAAAATAAAGTTGATAGCTCCAATCACTGAAGCTGGTCTCAGAAGTCTTCACATAATGGCTCTGAATCTGGGTTCTGATACCATGAATTGAATTAGCATGTGCTAAAATGAACAGGTTCCCCTTTGGACATCTAGCCACAACCATATGAGAAAGCAATCATGAAGGGTGCAACATGTACAGAATCCATATACATATACATGTATATGCTCATACATTGAGCAAAAAAACACTTCATGTACCACAAACCTAGAGAAAAGCAAGGTGGTCTAGAGCTTCCATGACTCACTATAATGCATTTGATAGACAAGCATGGTCGATTTTCAAGGATTCCCAAACAAGGGAAGTCCATGCCATATATCTGCAACATTCCAATACAGCCAATTTCGTAATCAGTGTTCTAGATCTTTTTCTTTCATTAAATTTATGAGAATGCAAATAAAGATCTTAAGGATGACTCTCTCTTCTAGATTCTTAGTAATAGCTCCTTAAAAAAAAAAAAAAAAAAAAGATTATGTAAAAATAATTAGGGAAGCCGCTACTAGATCCTAAAAAAGGAAAGAAAAACACCTTTACATTTTCACCAGTTTTAAGTTTTATGGATAAAAATATAACTGCATAAGGTTCCCTTAAATTGACCAACCATAAGAATGACTGATAGAAGTATTAAAACCGAGGTTTCACTTCTCCACCATCAGTTGTAACATGTTAAAAGCACAGAAGCTTTGAAGGCAATAGGAAGGCACATTATTGTCCTTGTGTATCGGGAGTTACCAGGAAAAGTACCACGATTGTGAATGACTCTGAGTAATTTACTAAGTGTGCAAACTAAATACCAAAACATGGATATGATTTTAAAACCTACATAACAAGTGTGCAGGAAAATATGATAGATCATATTCATGTTACAAAATGCAAAGGCCACAAATTAGGAGTTATATAGCTCGCAAATGACTAAAATACCTCCAGCATATGATCCAAAGTTCGCTGTCTCGGTACCAGATCCCATACTCGTGCCAACCTGTTACTGTATTGGTACGGGACCGGTTCGGCATACCAAATGTCAATACACCCCTCCCCCCCCCCCCCCCCCACCCCCCAATACTGCATTCCAATACCAAATCGATATAATATGGTGCACCCTGTATCGCCTGGTTCGGTTCGATACAGCAAACTTTATGATCACATGCATCTAATAGAGGCAGGGGAAGATATGTTGGACAATTAATGCACTAGTGTTGTATAGTTATATATTACTAGCAAAAGACTCTCCTTATTCTGTTTTTATTTATATATTACCAAACCAAAAACTTCCTCCTTTTCTCTCATGAAGAAGAAACATGGAGAAAAGTTTCACACATTATGATCCAAGAGATCTTAATTCTGCACAGTAGTTTCTAGGTTAGCCTGATACAGTACTTTCAGATTTAGTGTTTAAAATTTTTTTGCCCCTGCCTCCACTATACCTGTCTGATCTCATCTTGAAATCTCTCTCCTATCATCCCCACCCCCCACACACCCCCAACCCCAACCCCACTGTCTCTCGCTCCCATTTCTTAAGTGCTGATAGCAAGGTTTTAAATACAATGTCTCTTTTTAGCCTTTGACATGTTGAGGGAAACATTCTGAATATTATAAGATTACCCATGTACTATCTCTCTCCAATATGTTAACTGCATGTGATCTCATGCATTATTGTAGAGGTCTTCTAATTCAAACTAAGCAGGAGACACATGGAATCAGCATCATCACTATCCATGACCTTCATGATGATTGTATGCAAACAAAAGTCAAGAAAAGGCTATGTTGCATATGTAAATCAAAGTCATCTGACGCAGTTTGGTGAGTATACCAAGCTTGACCACATTTGCAGTAGGGTCATTATAAAAGATAACCTTTCTCATTAAAAGATATTTAATCAAATTTTAGTGATATCCCACATTCCTTATAGGCGAAAATTTTCATGTGTCACAGCTATAATTCCAACTCGAAATAGCCAGCAACAACTATGGAGACAGTCCAATGGAAGTCAAGAAAACTACACCAAGACAGATGGAGGCAAAAAAATGAATGGAGATATTATACCTCTAAGAGATAATGAAGCTCCAGCACACAGTTGATAAAAGATGTGATACGACCGCTCCCCAATGGCACATTGAACAACTCTTGACTGCATATAGCATATAAAAATTAAAATAGATCATGGGACAGAAAGCGCAAAACTAGTAAGGATCATCTCACCAGATAGATAAAAGTACCTTCTCAAGTAAAACTGTCCACACATAGAAGTTGAGCAGGCAGAAACAATAGAAGGGTGCAACAATCAATGTCAGATTGGAAAAAATGAAAGAAAATATATTCTGCAAGGAAAACAAAGTGATTCAAAGAACATTCCACTTACATGTTTGAATCTTGGCGCCAGAAATTTTCCCAGTCATGCTGAAATGAATTTCAATCAGCTTGCCCTGAAGTTAGATACCAGGATTTAATAAAACATATAAAATGGTTTCAAATTTTAATATGAATGTTCTCCACACAGAAATAGCAATTTCAAAGACTATGAAGTGGCAGATTTCAAAAGCTATCTACCTAATTCACATATTTAAGAGAAATTGAAGGCATGGAATGTTACAAATATATGGTGACTAACAAGAGTAAAAATCATTGGAACTAAATAACTCACAAAGCGACTGGAATTGTCATTTCTTGATGTTTTCGCATTGCCAAATGCTTCTAGTATGGGATTTGTCTGCAAGATTTCATATTCTATGCCACTACCCCCTCCAAGAGCAGCCAAATATTGCATAGCAATTTTTGCTGTTTCAGTTTTTCCTGCTCCACTCTCACCACTAGAAAGAAGACCACAGTTAGTGCTTTAAGAGTACAAGAATTTACTTCATTAAATTCACTCCTGAAATTGAAACATTTAGCAAATACCACGCAAGGAACAGAAAGAAGACAACAGATTCTCAGAATAATGATACAAAAACTTTTAGTTGGAATAAATCAATCATGGTAATACTTTTAACCAGTGTTCTTCTTCTTTCACATATTTTTCCTCCCTGCTTTAGAAACTAGAAGGAACTCCTTACCGTAAAAGGGAAAAACAGAAAAAGATCTTTGATATTCATTAAGTTTATTCAACTCCAAAAAAGGAATTTTGATTCCACAAGTATCTCATGGCTCAATTACTGCTCTTTCTCAAAGAGTAAAAAAGTAAAGTAACCAGAAGCATCCATTAAGTCATGATTCTGACTTTCTAATGGTAATATTGAGCATATTTATAATGCAGATATTACATGTGCAACATCTGCATGTCACCTATATAATTTGAGCAACTTCTATATTCCTAAATAACCTAATATTTCATCTAGGATGCATCGCACTACAATCAGTGATAGGCCATAATCTCCTCCTACAGTTGTAAGACAGAAACTGATAAAGAATCTGAAATTAGGTTCAAGATGTTATTATTTAAAGAATTGAACAAGAAATACAAATTCAGAAATGACAAATTAATCAGATGTATAAACCACCACTAAATAAATGGCTGACAGAAAAATTACGATGACATGATTTATAATTTGTATCAGCCTACTGATTTTTTATCAAAGATGCCGCAATCTCTGCAATGTTTATCATTTTACTTGCATATTATCCTATTCTAATCACCTCTGTATACAAAAAAGTGCTGGGAAAGAACAATCATAAGGCACACAAACAGGCAAAAGATAAGATCTCAATGGCAGAAAAGACAACTAAGAACATCTGCTTTCTGTGTCCCCTTTTAGTTTCATATAATGAGCTATTTAGTTTCTTTCTTAGTCAGACCACTCTTCTAGTGATATGAAAGAACGACTCTGTTATTCTTTTGATAATTTGCTCAGTTCAATATCATGCAAACAGAGGAAGAAGTCCCAGCTTTCACTTGAAACAAACATCATCTTATATATGACATAATATCACCTATTCCAACAAAAAGCAACAGAAAAAGTGAAAGGAGAAAAATGCAATATTTATCAAAAGAATACTGAAAAAGTAACTTCATGTCCATGATCTGCATTTATCAAAGAACTGGACAAAGAACTACTGACCTTATAATAATCGATTGATTAACTTCATCTGCAGTTAAGGGAAAGAAGA